>NC_090892.1:4937986-4990486 GCF_036669925.1 Montipora capricornis
TCCCTGGAATTGGGGTGTGAGGGTTAGTGTGCGGTGTTGTAGAATATCCCTGCCAGAAATCCTCATTTGAGGGATTGCCGTAATGGGAAAGTAAATCGAGATAGATATGTTATGATTTTAGCGCTTCTCCACGTGTTCATCACGTGACTAAGAGGTTTACTGGGAACTGGCTTTCATGTCCTTTTGCACAGAGTCGGGCTTTCCCAACCTCGTTCCCAGGGTCTCTCTTCTCTGCCTCCCTTGGTCGTTGGAACGTGACCATGACCACCCAGATTTGACCACCCAGGATCTGGGTGGTAAACAATCTGCTGGAAGGGTGGGGTAACAGGGTTTTTGATTGTCACAGTGACAAATTAAATAAGGCAGGGAGAGAGTGGTATGTCGCTTGACTCAGTAGTCACGTTTGAAAACCAAACACCAAAAAAGTTTAATTTTTTTACTCTGCTGACTCAAGTTTATGTAGGGTTTGTGCAACTGTATGTGACAGAGATCACAGTAATAACCTGTTCAGTGAAAGGAACTGCGGTCTCAGTTTTCGCCGTGGCCGAAACGTTGCACGGAAAGTCATTGCCTCGAGGAGATTTTCCACACTTGGTCTGTAGGCCATTCTCAAGGAGACTAAACAACACCAAGCTTCTCCAGGACCAGGGCCCGGTTGTTCAAAAGCCGATTAGCGCTAATCCCAGATTAAAAATTAACCAAGGAATTTATTTCTCTACTCCCACATGCTGTTCAACGCTGATATTCGGCGGACTTTACATTAGAAGAAGTCAATCTTGAAAAACAAAAATAGGCAAAAGAAACTTTCACCAACAAAGTGAAAACATGAAACAAAAGTTTACGATAACCCTGGATTAAGTTAATCGTCTTTCGAACAACCGGGCCCAGATCGACAAAAGTCAAGTTTCATTTGAAAGTAAAATGGGCGAAAGATCGAGCGCCATTTTGAAACCAACAATTGTTCAACTTCACCTTCCCCCGGATGGTATTTTATCGTCCTCTCGACCAAATGTACTTGAGTACCCACCCACCCTGCGGTTTTGGATGGATAGATGGTCACGTGACCAGCCGCAACCGAGGGAGGCAGAGAAGAGAGACCCTGGGAACGAGGTTGGGGCTTTCCGAGATATCCAACAGAGAGAAAACTGAGAATTTTAAAAACTTGTTACATATTATTGCTATTTGTGTTCATTTGTTTCAGGTTAGGAAAGCTTTGTTTGATACATTATGTAGGCGGAATCGTTCATCGTTTCTTACTGGGTCCAAAGGGGGAACCATGTCTAAAGAACAAGGCAATAGTCAAATGGAACTTAAATTTCCCGAGGAAATGCAAACAGGTAATTTTTAGAATAGTAGTATTGATCGAAAAAGACTGATAGAAAACCGACGACAATTATAGCCAGTGATAGATCGTGTCTTTGAATTAAGAGGATGGGGACCTTAAGCAAGCGACGTTTTAGAGCTACGGGGGAGGGGGGGGGGCTGGGGGGACACCCGGAGTGAGCTGTTTTCCTTTTAAACCTGTTATGACACTGCCATATTTATATTGCTAAAGACGCTTTGTTAAAAAAAAAAAAAAACTTACAGAGACATGTTCACTTTCGGTGTCCGTCCATGGCTAAAAAACCTCTTGTGCTTAAGCTCTCTAATGTAAAATCTAAAACTACCCTCAGACAAAACGATGGACCCCAACATATTTATGTTTCAACCAATGATGTGAGAAGGTATGATCCCGCGATTTCCACAATACGTTAAAAGATGTTATTTTTCGTAAGATGTTAAATCATCATTACATTATGTTACTCCTTTAAATAAGGGTTCTGTATCTGTTTTGCTATGTCTAAAGATCGTTTGGATTATCAAGCATGCTTGGGTGAATTCCAAGGAGTAGCAATCCTTTTTATGGTGCGTCGTTCTTCGTGTTGAAGCCCGGTGCGATTGACTAGTGTCACTGTAACCTTTGGTTTTATGACACAATTGAAAGTCGCATTTAGGCAACATCCAGTCCAAAAATTTGGTTTTATCAACGGAGTTGATAATGTAAATTGGCCACCGTACAGAGATTCTAAAAGTTGACGTTTCGAGCGTTAGCCCTTCGTCAGAGCAAATCGAGGGATTATGGGTTACGTGTAGTTTTTACAGCAGAGTTTTTATAGTAGAATCGGTCACCTAGTCGTCTACCTGTATCAAAGGTAGACAGGTAGACGACTAGGTGACCGATTCCGCGAACACCTTCGCGATGTTGAGAAGAATGACAAGGATGTATCTAAGCCAGTCGCTCGCCATTTTAATCTGCCTAACCACTCCAAAAAACATATGGCTATCTGCGGCCTTTCCCTACATCTAGGTACGACGGAAAGCCGCAAGAATCTGGAACAAAAATTCATCTTTCAAATCGGCACCCTTAATCCTCACGGTATTAACGAACGCTTTTCATTTAACTGATATATTCCTATTTTTCACGTTGCCATGTTACCACCAATAGCGTAGCTCCTACTCTACTATAAAAACTACAGGTAACTCATAATCCCTCGATTCGCTCTGACGAAGGGCTAACGCTCGAAACGTCAGCTTTTAGAATCTCTGTACGGTGGCCAATTTACATTATCAACTCCGTTGATAAAACCAAATTTTCAAGTTGTATACTACTTCCCCACCGACGCAGCACCACAGTTTCTTTAGAAACTACCCCAACATCTAGTCCAGTTTGAGTGCTCTATCTGGGTATCCCCTTATCCATTAATTAATAAAAATCATCTGCTTTGTCACAGAACCAACGGAAAAGATACACGTAATCAATGGGCACAACGTTGTAATCAAGGAAATATTTCAAACTTCGATTGGCTTAATCATTCAGCAACCCAGAAATCAGATTTGGATGACCGACTGTCTTTAGAGAGAGTTTACAACCCGGATTTAAAGACTAGAGCATTAAATCCTCTACATTTATATACCAGCCACGTTCCCTTTGACATATGGCTGTTTTTGCTCAGTTACGCCGCCTCATACACCATAAGCGTTTTTCAAACATCATTGCCAAGCTGGCCACATTTTCTGGAAAGTCAAAGAAACGTCGAACTGAAAAGAAAAAGAGCAGCAAAAGGAAAAGAAATTTACAGATACAGACTGTGTTTGTATAAAAATATGGACAACGTCTTGTACACGAAAAGATGACCCGTCATCTAGTTCACCCCTTGGTGGTAGCAGCCAAAAATGCTTGTGAGAGACTGGATGCAAGCGCTTACGTCACTCGTGCCTTGTCATTTACAGAACGGTTCTACGCCTTGGCCTTGGTTTTACCAATTCAAAAGATGGCAATCCACGGGGTCAATATAAACTTTATTCATTGACCTAAAACAACTGTTTATCAATTTAAGAAAATAAAAAATGTTTGCTGCACTCTGCACAACATAAAAAATAACCGGATTTGGCGTCCACACAGTTCCAGATTCTTATCGGATTCAAAAATATCCACTCTGGAGAGCGTATTCAAAACGTTCCGGATTCGCCAGCGAATTCGCCGGATACGTGTGGACGGAAGGCGTATCCGGAAAGAAAAATTTGCGGATTAAAAAATATCCCGATACGTGTGGACGTATTGCAAAATTTGGACCGCTCAGAGAACCAAACAGAATTCTCCTTTTCATCTAAAACCAGGGGCCCGTTTCTCGAAAGTCCCGAAAACTTTTCGGGCCCGAAAAGCCATTTGTGAAACTGTCAACCGCTTGTTTTGGAAAGCCGATCTTTTAACATGTTTTTAAGGTAACAAAAAGAAAAATGACTGTGAAGTTTGACGAATTAAATCCTCTCCATTCTTCAGATACAAGGGGATTGTGACACCCGAAAATGGCCCGTAAAGTTTCGGGACTTTCGAGAAACGGGCCCTCAAGTACCTGTATGATTAAAGTACATTGTATCTTACAAGAACAACATAGGTCAACGTGTCCAAAAACCAACTGCGATACAAAGTTAAATCTTTAATGAGAACAAGTAATGTTGATATCAGCGGCACTGTCGTTTCACATTTAGTCGACGCGAAGCCCAGTATTTCAATTCTGACGTGAGTATTATAAACATCGATTAAGGATGTTCAATTCTTTTGTTTTACCGCCATTAATTATTACCGATTTTAATTGATGGTCCGTTCGGGCGATTTAACAGAAGCAAAAGGTTTCACCTATACACAGGCAAAACCTGGGATGACAGAGGCCATTTGACAGTTAAAAAACAGGGTTCGTTCTGGATTTTGTGTATAAAACTCCGGGAGTATTCAAGGTGTTTTCAAGAACAAGAATCAAGTTTTGAATGAATGTTAGCAAGATTTCTATGCCATACATCGAGTTTCAGTGTTTTCTTTGCTGAAAAAGCCTACCTTGATATTCTTTCCCACATCCTGCGAGTTAAATGCACGCACTGGCACTTTATTTTTTTACATTTAATCTTTCCGTAATAGTCCAACTTAGGCTCAATTTTTGAACTCTCTCTTTAAATTAGCATAATGCAATCTTAACAACTTTCACCCAAGGAAAAATTAAAGGAATTTTCAAGCAGTTTCCCACCAAATCCTTTTTTTTCCAAGCGCCCTGGAAGTCCAAAATTAAATTCCAGCGCTTGTCAAGGACTTCAAGGAGTAGTACAAACCCTGTAACACATACTCGAAAGATTACGGGATAACGTGAGTGGAATAGACAACTTTCATCGTGAGGCGAAAAATAATCGAGTCAGCGTGAGTCAATCTTAGCATACACAAAAGCCAATATACACAAGTGTCAACTGTTTTGAGCGCTGGGGGTATTAGTACCAGACGTACCTACCGTACTAATAGACCTCTTTAGCTTGTACATTTTGTTTTCCCATTTCAGACCACGTGATGTTACTCTAGGGAAAACTTACTTTCAAATGTCGTCCTATGCACGTGAATATGTACGCACAACTTATGAAAAAACTAAAGGAAAATTCCCTTGAGAACATCACGTGGTCTGAAATAGGAAGGTCTATTGGGGACAACGCTGTACGGAAATCAATCAACTCAACGCATCAAATCATAGGTAAGTTTTTTTTAAGAGAGGGGAAAACCGGAGTACCCGGAAAAAAACCTCTCGGGGCACAATAGAGATCAAACAAAATTGTAGTTCCACGTGTGACGCCGTGTCTGGGAATCGAATCTGGGCTACATTGGCGAGAGACGAGTGCTCTCGCCACAGCGACTTCCTTGCTCCCCAACACTATTCTTAAACTGTTACTTTTCAACTGCAAGACAACACACCAAATCAATGACCGGTACCACGTATGAGATTTTATTGGTGGCTAATTCATCTGTACCGTTATTTAATTCATGGTAATACTACATTAACTCTACATTAATTCCCACACCAACCACGCATGGGAAACACCTTGCTTATAATTCTGCACATCTTGCCACTGCAAGCCAAAGCATATTTAAAAAGCTTTGTGAATCCTTAACTGCTTTCGAATTGGTCGGGCTAGGGCCTTTTTGAAACTCGTGAATTGCAAAATAAAAATAAATAAATAAAAACAAAATCGAAGTAAACAAAATATGACTGTTGAACAGAACAATATTATCGTAACCTTAACTTACGCCCTACATGATGCAAATCAAACAAAAAAAGCCCAAATGAATGGAACATGGTGAGCAATTCACGAGTTTCAAAAGTGGTGCTTTTTTCATCAACAGTAACTCACAAAATTTGCGTAATTAACTATCATCATACCTAATTAATATACTAAACGCATGCTCGACTGTGTTCGCTATATTCATTCTACTGAAATCAGGCTCTGACATTTGGCACCGCTTATAGTTTCTTGTTAAACTGTAAATAGACTTTCTCTCTGTTGGCATCTTCTAGATGGAACTTAAATTTCTGAAATGCAGACTGTCTCCATTTCTGCTGCCGGTGAATTTTCTTTCTTTTACAAGTATTACAATAGCCATCCTATACACAATCTGAATTACCACCGGAGCAGAACTCAAAATTCTTAAATTTGACATTCAAGAGGCTGAAAAGGAGGAACTGAAGAATTAGACGAATTCCTGTCCAACATAGCTTGATAACCATTGGCCATGAAAACAGACTATTCGTTCAACAAAGTTATCGCTTTATGTGTGCCAGGAATGGCAAGTTTCACTCCACAGTTCTTTCTTTTTAGCCTCTTAAAAACAACTGCAAAAACTCCAAGCAAGTTTATAAAGTATTTCATTTTGAGAGCTTTGAACTGTACACAAAATGACGAGAATTTGCTTTGCAGTGAACTTGTACTAAGTGCTTGGGCGAACGATGCGTATTGAAATTGACTTTGTGTACCATTCAATCCCAAAAATTCAAATCTCAATTTCCACCCACAGACATCATCTGACCATCAATTAACTCGTACACTCGTCCCAACAAAATAAACTGAATGAGCTTGGAAATGCTATCTTACACCGCACAAGTGCATTTAAAATATCTCAGGTTGAGAATATTTTCGAGTATTTACACCAGTTCTCAAGCGTTAAGTTCCATATCACCAACATATTGAGCCCTGTTTTTGTCTATAAATATCTGAGTTTTCTCTAACAAAAATATAAACTAAAACTCTCTTTTCCTCCGTCTGCTTTGAACGACTTAAAATGGGCACTGTTGTAAGACAATAAAATAGCGAATTGAACAGGACGCAAGGATGAATAAATTGAATATAACATTGAAATATTTTGCTTGTGACTCGTAGCTTTTTCCTAAAAACCGTGAATAACAGAGCACCAAAAAATGTCACCCTTCTAAAAAGACAAAAAAGTGATCCTTACAAAATCAAACAATCATTAAAACTTGCTTTCTCATTCTCCTAGTGTCACAGCTACACATTTTATTCTGAACATTAACTTCTCTAATTTTACGGGAAAAAAAAAACACAAACAACTCATTATTCGTCTTGATTAAATTTTAGTTTAACCATACCCACTTCCATTTCTTTGACAATTTCCTACATAACTACATTTAAATGAAAATAGTTGTTCACAGAACAAAACTGCCACCATACCCCATTGCAGACAAACACACATAACTTGTTTGGACCAGCAGGCACATAATACATGAAACAACCAAATTATTCCCCAGGGTTGACTATATTGATATTTTGCAGCCACTTGAAAAACCATTTCATGAAACTCTGAACTTCCATGAAAGTTCCACCTTTGATTTCAAGTATGAAGAAATGTTAAGACACGACTATATGCAAAAGTAAGGGCCCTTTTGCTGTTGACCTTTAAATAACCACAATGAAATTTAAGTCACGATAATGAAAGCATTTTGTTCAGCCAAACACGTGAGGAGATGCAACGGTAAAATTGCCGCTGAAAATGTTTGAAACGGTTCAAGCCACCTTAAAATAGTCATCTCATCTCATGCTAAGAAGATTTGCTCCTGGCTTACAAACAACTTTCACCAGTATTCTAATTTTTCTAACTTCATGGTGCTTTCTGCTCGACTTGCTCTCCAAACAACATATCTGTGATTGTTAATATTATTATCTCTAGAAATTCCAGCCATTAATACTGCTGGTAAATATTTTGTGGATAACCTTGCTCACTTGGAGCGTATCCATCATAATTGCCATACATTGCGCCATCTTGATTTTGCGGAACCCCTCCTGGCCATGAGCCTTGTAGTTTTGCCACCACTGCTGCATGTGCAGGTGCAACACTGCTTGGGGCATTGCTGATTGGAACATAACCAGAGGGATATGATCCACCTTCTGCACTGCTAATTGGACGGCCAGAATTCGGCAGGCTGTACGCACCTGTTAAAGTAATCATAAATTTCATTTAAATATGCATACGCATAATAAATGTCCCTTAAATATATTCTTAGAAAGTACTGCTATTAACCCTTTTACTCCCAGTGGCCACTTATAGATTGTAGCCATTTACAGACTTTGCTCCGTCTAACGACAGATGAATTTACTCGTCAATGCCCCCCCCCCCCCCCAAATGGCAAGGGGTAATTTTATGTAAGATCTTTTAACACTATCAGACAGTAACATTTGGTATTAAACTTGAATTTACAAATCTAACATTTTTCACATTAAAAATATGCGTATTATTATTGATGTCACATCTTTGAACTGCAGGATGAACATGAAAAATTAAGTTATCATAAAAAGCCCACCCCTAGCTGACTTTACTGGCAACGTAAGTGCAGCAAGTGCATCCCATGGTCATGTGTTCAAATCCTGTTCAACACTGGATGATCTTTTTAAAGCTTACTAGCAGCAGCTTCAGTTGCTTAACTCACTGGCCCCTTGGAGTAAGACTTAACAGATTTTACTTTCCTAACACCAGATGATTTTACTCCTCAACTCAGGGCATCCTAGGAGGGTCCACAATAGATTTGGTGGGACGTGGGATTTGGCTATCTTTGTGGTGATACTCTGGATGCAAACTTAAAACAGGGTGAGACGTAGGGACTTCAATAATGAGCAGGAGTGAGATTTCCTATTTTTATGAGGTTGGGATGTCAGAATCCTAATGGAAAAGTAGCGGGATACCGGAATTCAGTTGTTGTGACTGCAAATTTAATATCTCTAATTAGCCAGTGTTGACTGGCACAAATGGCTCTTTCGTGTGTAAACCGCCTTTGTAGTCAAGTTATGAATGGCAAAAGAGGTGAAGTCTGTCAAATTTATCCACAGACGACATAAACCAATGGGCGGGAAGGTGGGATTTGAGAACCCTATTGTGGACCCTCACCTAAGGCACCTGAGGAATGACACTTCACAGACTCTACTCAGTCTAATGCCAAACGATTTTACTCGTCAACTGGAAACCCGTGTCCAAGGGCGGCTAAGGGGTCAGTGGGTTAACTAACTGCAATGAAGTTCCCAACATTTATTACACTGACATTTTTGTTTATTCTTTTTCATTAACTGACTTGAAGATACTGTAGAACTGGCAAGCTACTTAGAAATCACAATTCCTACCTGGGGGTAAAGGGCGGGCTGCATACGTTGCTGTAGACGGAATTGGCGGGCCAGTAGTGGATGGTAAATCCGCTGTTGCCGTTGTAGTCACCACTAGAAATACACAAACAAGCAAAATTAGGAAAGAGGTTTTTAGGTTGTACTTTCAGGATAAAAACATGGCTTTTACCTAGACATACCCTCTACTGACACACCAAGTTGTTGAAGTGTGTATTCTGAAGCATAACTCTTTGCTTCTTCAACAGTGCGGCATAGCTTGGGTGGCTGATATTGAGTTCCCAGACCAGGAAGGGACACCTGTAAGAAAAATGAAGAATGGTCACTAGTACCAGAGTATGCCCTTACGTTCATAATAATTCTTGACTTTCTGTTGACAGAACAACCTGCAAGGAGATGGTATTCACTCTGAACGTGTAAACACTGATTAGCCTCTAGGGCTTAGAGACCAAGCATCGTCTGGAGACCAAGCATCGTCTAGGGTAATAATGATAATGATAATGAAATGATAATGATAATGATAATAATAATAATAATAATAATCAGAAGAATGAAAACCAATTCACTGGCACAAACAGTTGGGAGTCGTGTCAGAGGACGTTCAGTTGGAGACTGGAATATCTCAGTGTGCAACTATGAGGAGGAAAGTATTCCAGAAGGATAGGATTAACCTAAACAACAAGATCATTGAACAGTGAGGACAATGGGGGTTATAAGTACCTTACAGTGCTTGAAGCAGATGATACAGTATAAACCATAGAGACATAAAAGAGAAGGAGTCTTCATAGAGTGAGGACGACACTATAATCCAAACTTAATGGCGGTAACATGATCAAAACAATAAATTAAAGAGCTGTATCAGGCACACGAAGTAGACGAAAGACGAGCTGCAGGCTATGGATCACAAAACATGTCAACTGTTGGCCTCCAATCGTGTGTTACATCCACAGGCTGATGAGATGTACATAGACTATATAATTTATAAAAGACCAGATGGCGGACAGCGAATGAAAACAACAAGAAGGTTTGAATGTAGAGATAAAAAGCCTGAGCAAGTAACTCAAGGAATCTCAAGCAAAGTTGCCGACAGCAATATGCAAGGAGGAAGTTCTCAAGGAGAAAGATTTGGGCAAGGACAAAGCTCTGTGCACGAAAGAACAGGCCCAAATGTATTACAACAAACTCCTCCAAGGTCAATTTGTAAGAAGCACCAAGCAGGAAGGGGATCCGAACTAATGGGAGTGTATGAAAAGAGGTAAGTTAATGAGGGAAAGTGGGAAGTGAAGAGTTCCTAATGGCAACACAGGATCAGGCATTGGAGACACAGTGTAAAGAAGAGTATTGACAAGCAGGACATATCCCCAGCACGGAAAATCTTGCCTTATAATCGACAAGGCTTGCCCCTTCGACACACAAATTGTTAGCAAGGAGAGAGGGAGATATAGACAATTATCAGTGTTTCGGAAAAGAGGGGGGTCTCGGGTCAAAAACCCTACAAGGTCAGCTACACGACATCACAAGTTAGCAGAAAATTTATAACGGTTTGGTGCGAGCAGTGGAAAATTTACTCTGTGGGAATTCCTTGTTGACACCCTGCCTTAAAAACTTATCTGGAACCCTGAATTAGCATGATCTGAACTGTTGATCAGTCCAAGTTATCCCAATAGTTATTGGTCCACTGGGGACAAACATTAACAATATTTCATAAGGGAAAACTATCTAACTTATCGTAATAAACTGCCAGTGTCCATACAAAAAAGATGATTGTGTAAAAAACTAATCATTTACTACATCTTTTGATGATTAAAAAGTTAAATACTGCTGATACATTTTCTTAAAATGGTTCCAACCTTGTGAAGAAACAACTGAATATCCTGTGGACCAACAGTACTGTGCAGAGTGTAAACAGGACTTCCCCATTGGTTCTTTTGACAAAGATCCTCCAAAACCTGTAGAAGCCAACAAGAACCCCTACAGTTAACTCAATAGTTTCCCATGCGTACCTGGCAGTGGCACTTCATGATAAATTTGAATTGTTTAAAATTACATGTAAAAGCTCAAGCAAAAACAGCTGCATATTTAACCCACTGACTCCTGGTAGTGATCCTTTACAGATTTTACTCTAACGCCAGACAATTTTACTTGTCAACTGGGGTTTCAACTGAGTTGACATGGTATAATGAAAAAGCTGACATTTTGAGTGCAAGGCCTTCATCATTTGCTCTGATGAAGGGCTCATTAGCACTTTCAATGTCAGCTTTCAAACTTCTCTACGGTGATCAATTACCATATCAACTCAGTTGATAAACCCATTTCTGGGTTTCAGATCCCCACTGACACAGCACTACACTTTCTTTAGGAATCTAAACCCCTTTAGTACAATTACATAGGTGACTATTAAATTCTCTGTGCGAATTGGTTGCCAGTGAGGTGATTATTATGCGATAATCACCTAAGCAGTTTTTCAAAATGGCCACAAGCCATTTTGTCGAGGTGACAGACAAATTATTGTGTTAAATATTTTCCTCACCTTTGACAAACACATGTAATTGTTAATTATTCATATTAAATACATAAGCAGCTGCTTTATCTGATATTTAAGGTCTCATTAATACAAGATTCAACACAGTGACAAAAACAGCTCTCAGCTTGACATCTAAACAATTCCCTATGGAATGCCCAAATCACCTTAATGAACCAAAAATTTCTGCACTCAAATAGTGGCAGAGTTTGATCTGTTGAAATGGGAAAACAGACCTATTAAAACACTTAACCGCTGATCCCAATTAAACCAGCTCTAGCTAGATTGAGATTGAGGTCTCATTCCATTCTAACATAATCGAGGCCAAGTCAGTCTATTCCAGCAATTTACTGCAGTACTTAAAACAGAAATGTGATTCTCACAACTTGAAAACTGAACATTCCAGCCACTGTACTTAACTACAAAGGTTTCCTAACATTGTGTTTAATCAAGTGAAGCTATGATCTTTGCAGTTATGAACGCAATTTTTGCAATTTTTGCAATTCAAACTGTTGGTTATAATTTACATGTTGCTAAGGATGGACAAGATGGGCGATGTTTATTCCTAACAGAGAACTACATGTATAAGTGCAAGCTGTCACAAATAGCTGGACCAGGTTTGTTTATGCAAACTGTCCATCAAATGATGTAAATGGAAAAAAACCTCTCTTACTATGGCATGTGCTACCATGAGAGAACAGTCTCCTTCAATCTTCAAACACACCGTAAAGACTCGTGTATAAGCTGCACCCCGAACTTTCAAGCATAATTTACAAGCACTCTTGTAAAAAAAGTTGGTCGTTTGTGCGCACAAAGTTTAATGTTGTGTATTTGCAGCGACATTAATTAATGACTTAATCAACTCAAAAAATACCTTAAATGTTTTAAAAGCTTCTTTTTAATCAATTTCCCTATCCCTTGTGACTTGGTCCGCTTATGTGTCACTTTGACCAATGAAACGTTAGTTGAACTATCTTGAGATTCCAAGGAAATGATTCCTTGGTTGTGTGTTTGCTAGAGTTGTTTGAAAATATCCGGTCTGTTTGCTTTTGTTTTGTGGTTTTAAGATTACTGGTTATGTGTGACTGACACCCAAATACATTAGAATTTTTAACCCAAACTCAATACAAAATGTTGAGGCAGCTGGCAGAGTCGTCTTCCTATTCCCGACTTTACAAAGTGATAAGTACATGTACATGAACCCACATGGGTGGAAAAGTTCATCTCACAGCAAATTTTTGATATATGTGGTATGAAAAATGCATTTCATGCAAACCAGATGTAACCAAAGTAAGAGGAATTACATTAAGGACCAAAAAAAAATGTTGTAATGATAACAGATATGAGACACTGTATGTACATGAACACTAGGAAATTCAATACAAATACTGTAGTTTTTCGGTTATAAGGCGCAGCATTTTTTTCTCCAAGAAATTGCTTGTTGGCTCCAAATGTGATCTAAACTCAAGGTGTTTCTCATAGCCAAGTATCTTCTCGCAACAAAACTCCTGCAGGGATGGTTCTTCAATCTTTTGCCGTCATCTTGTACGTTAAACTTGTCCCGGCCTTCCCCTTAATGCGATTCTAAAATGGTGGCCTCAAACCAACGTTTGTGACGATGGCCTTCAATTGTTAGTGTTGTACAACAAAAACACCTGGAAGAAAGTGCTAATAACAGCAGGATTTAAAGGCTTTTCTCTAAATTCTAGTTGAATTTCCTTATGCCAATTTTCTGCAATCTTCAGTTTAGACAGCATAACTAATGATGAGTTGAACCAAATTCCTCTATTTAAGTATTTTGATGAGATTTTCAGTTTGACATAAATGCCATCCAGTTTGAAAGTTAAAGGTGCATGTTATGTAACCAAGTGTGCCTTGTATCCAAAAAACTACAGCAAATACAGTAAACTGAAATGAATAAGCAGTAAATTTCCCCACCTGGGATGGTGATTTAAGAGCATGTGGTTTCAAGGTCATGGGGTTTGTGGGAGTCAATTCCATTCCTGGCACCAAATCAAACATGCGTTCCTAATGCAACAATAAGTACATCACTTAATTCAAAAGTTAAAAATCATTTCATGCCTGAGCTACCCAAGTCAACCCAATTTTAAATAGAATGTCATCACACAATAATAATTTATTATGACAATACCCTAAATAGAATGTGACATAGCCCCTGCTAGCCTCAGAAATCAGTGTAAATTAGATATTGAGAGAACGGAGTAAGAAAATCTTCAAAACAAGAGTGATAAAGTAATCAAAATTGAAAACTCCACTATGTATCAAGAACCAATGAAATTTTAGTTTTATTTGGCTCCAAAAGGAATTTAAAGAATGATCTCCAAATATTATAAGATTTTCTAAAAGAAATTAGTCCTACTGAGAATAAAATTAAAGCAAAAAATACCTCTTGTCTGCCTGGTCTCTTTCCATAGCTCTCTCCATACCAACCAGGTCTGATTGCTGGATAGTAACCTCTAAAACCATTAAATGGGTAACCACCAGGTGTCGCTAAATACATGCCCTTATTTCCAGCTGCTCTGCTTCCAGCGGCAGACCGCCCTCGTCCTCTTGTCCGCACCATTCCAAAAGGAGGTCTTACTCCTCTGAAGATCAGTGAACAATAAAGTTTGGTAAAACAAAAAAAATAACTTTTAGGGCTCCTTCACCCTAGAAGTTCTAGGATATGTGCACCTCTGGGAGGTGGCCTGCAAATTCTTTGTAATTCAATGGTAGTTGTGAAAATGATGCATGTTACATCAATTCAAAGACTTTTGCAGAAAAGGCCCTTTCACGACCTCAAACCATGCAATATTTAATTGATGTATCAGTTTTCAGACAAAGTTCAAAATATGAAAAAAATATATAATATGGTATGTCTTTTAACAGTTAAAATTCTTGACCCAGCATGATGCTCAGATGTTGCTTCAAAGCCTCCACAACCAAACAAAGCTGTTAACCCTTTCACTCCAAAGAGTGCCACTTATAGATTTTACTCTGTCTAACGCCAGACGATTTTACTCGTCAATGGGGAACCCCACGGGGGTGAAAGGGTTAAGTCATCCAATAGATTTCACTCTTGGGATGTAATTTAAACAATTTATCCCACTTTCAAGAAAGCATAAAGGTAGGTCTGTGTTTCCTTTAAGAAAAAGAATGGAAGCCTCCACTTTGAGCTTTTGCGTTAAGTCAACAAAAACTTGTGCAAGGGTGTAATTTTTTCGTTTTGTTTAAAATTACACCATTCCGTACAAATGAAAACTGGAGTCTTCAAAATGAATCTATTTACAAAGCTATGCAAATGACATCCCCTGCATGAAGCTCTGGTCAGCATTAGGGTCTCTTCTTGTCATGAATGAAGTGGTATTGAGAATTCGAATTTGAGAAACGTAGGCAAAGCTAAGTCTAGTATCGAAGAGAAATTTGAAGAATTGAACGCATTTCCTCACTGTCATCATGCAGATGATAGCAAGGGAAACTGAAAATAATTTTATTGTTTGCACGTTTCTGTAGGTCAATGCAAAGTTGATAGTAGAGGGAAAATCCACTGGGCTTTTCATTGCCGCAGTCATATCAGTATGTCGTGTCGTAATGTCACTCTCAACTTTTTTTCACACAAACTTTGGTTGCTTGATGGCGAGATGTTCAGCAATCAAGCCTTTTTAAATACCCCAAAAATATTAATAGGATTTGAAGAAAATTATTTTGCTGTGAATCTTAACCAATACAAATTACGTGTAAAAGTGACGGCACTTGCGAAAAAGTTGAGTCTATTTTTTTTTACTTGCGTGTTTAGCGCGTGTAAATTGTGTGTAGATTGCGTGCAATGTGGCATCTTTTCGTCCATGAAACACGCATGTAATGCTGACATACCCTAAGCCTGTACTGTAGGTCATACTGTACTGCTTAATCAACTTTTAAAGACCAAATGTCAGAAAATTAGGCCAATTTACCTCCTGGCCATCTAGGGTGGTAATTGGCCTCAGAAAAAATCTAGGATTTAGCAACGCTAAGCGCAATCATTTACCATAAAAGGTCAAAATAAGGTATATGAGCTGATAACCGAGATTGAGTGAACCAATCAGAGCACGCAAAATGCATTATCCGAGGTTGAGAATTTAATAATTAACAATTATTCGCCAAAGGCGAAGTGATTATCGGTGAATATTCACCGAGAAAAAGTCAAGGTGAATATTCACCGATAATCACTGAGCCTGAGGTGAATAATTGTTTTAGTATAAATACACAGGTGATTATTTCAAAAAAGAGAAAAAACATTTCAACGCTAAAATCATCTTCACTTACAGTCGCAAAACGACTACTGGCAACCATTTTGTCCGTCGAGGTGATTATCGGCTGATAATCCGAGATAGCGAGCCAATGAGAGCGCGTGATTTTGTATAATCACTTGTGTATTTATACTAATAACTGTTATTCACCAGTTAATGTCTGAGTTTGAAGTCAAAGTCAACATGAGATCCATCACCAGCTTAAACAGGGCTTGAAATTAAAAAAGAAAATGTAGAACTTCGGAATTTCACAGATTTTAGTCACAAAGTCATTGTGCTTTATTTTAGCAAATAAAAGAGCCTGCATTACTTGTGTGTAAAGAAACCCCTGAAAATGGTGAATGATCCAGGGAATGCTGTTGTAGGACTGTATTGGTCAAAATTTCGAGCCCTTTGAAAGCTTTGGTTATTGATGATGATGATGATTATCATTATTATTAATACTAGCGAAAATGAATAGGCGCTCTCTGGTAAAAATTATTAAAAATAGGAGCTTTCGACAGCCAGTCTACTGTCTTCGACGGATAAACATAATTGATAAAATGACAAACCATTAACACATTTAAATATAGAGAGTGATTTGCATAAATTAAAAAACGTAGAAAGAATGCTAAAAGTGCTAAGATTAGTGTTTGTTTAAAGAATGTTGACAGAAAACATAAAATTAGCCCTGCTGCAACACTTCTACACAGAGCTTTAAACCTCCCCAACTCTGAATCTGGTAAAGCCTGTGAAACTGCTCGAATTAGCGCTGCACTACAGTCTAATGGTTACCTGCCAAAAATCACTTCAGTCTTATATTATTAAAAAGAAATCTTCAACACCTGAGGAATTAGTCAATATGTTCTTCAAATGGGCTGACCCAACCAATCAACAGAACTTTGCGATCCTTCGCTACATTGAGTTGTTCCAGAAAAAATCCACACCCCCTTGACGGATGGGATTCTGGAAATTCTCGTGGCAGGGGGGGGTCAAGGACCCTGGAAATCCAGGCGGGAGGGGGGATTGAACTCGAAAAAGTCTTCTGCAGGGGTCATCTGAACCGATAGTTCACGCAATTCGAACGTTTAGTTTGGTGACAGTTAACCGTTCTCATACCCTGAAAATAGTGGAAATATTTTGTTCACATATTTCTCACCTGACATAAATGATAATCTAAGTTCCTTCGCAGGTCTTTTTATAGCAGAAAATGCGAACAAGATACTAAAGAAAGAGCCGTCGCAACAATATTGCAACGAAGAGTTTGAAACGCCTGACACATTTTTACTATACTCGTACCCAGACCCAGCGTGCCACCTTTGTTTCGTGTAATGATACTAGTAGAGAAAGTAAACAATTGATTTACTTTCACACCTCGCACTTTGTATTCGCATTTTGTATTTAGAAAGTCAAGTTTGAGAATGCAAAACAAATAGGCGTCCCAATCCAGAAGAGCCTGGTGAAGAACCCATACACTGGACGAATCTGTTGAAATCTGAAAGCCATCTGAAGCCGGTTTTAAAATAATTTGTTGAAAGTTGAAAATGTATGTTAAAATTTCGTTTTTGTGAATGGAAGCTGTTTCAAGTGCTTTTGTCTTCGATAGGTTCTTTATAGCACACATTTTGTCTTTCCAATTTACTAACGAAAGCCTAAAGACTTTTTGAAACTATGTCGGACTGAGAAAGCTCTTTACGACGCGAGTTTGAACTTTCCTTCCACTGCAGATTAGAACTACAGGCTCTTGAAGGTAGGATATGTGACTCAAATTATCCAGTCTTTAAGATATAAAAGAATTTGAATGATAAACAAGTTTAGACTCGTTTTTCAAAAGATTTTGATCATGTTTGATTTAAAAGTTTTCGATCTTGAGTGGACGAGACTGACGTTATGTCTCCAAAAGGAATGACTATTGATCTCTTTTGTCATGTTCTCTACCAATTGTATTTACTTTTGGACCATATTTAGCGCAAGAAAGAACAAGGGCAATTTGATTTTTAGGAGCTAGGAATGTATAAACACTCGTTCACATTTTAGCATTTTTGCTCCTTTCTTTTCTTAGTTCCACACAACAGAATTTTGATATAATTTAGCCAAAGCTTTAGAAATTAAAAAAGAACATCTTCTATACGTGATTGTGCGTATTTTCTATTAAAAATAAATTAAATTTAAGCCTAATATTTTTCCCGGAAATCCAAGCAGGAGGGGGGGTCTTTTGTCTTGGAAATCCAGACAGGAGGTGGGGTCTTGGGCTTCAGGAAAATCCAGGTGAGAGGGGGGGTTAAAAAGCGACCCCATCCGTCTGGGGGGTGTGGATTTTTTCTGGAATAACCCATTAAAGGTATGACTGAGCCACTACGATCACGCAAATCCTTAAGAGTCATGACATTCAAGTCACCAACAAACCAATTAAAAATCTCCAACAGGAATTCCCTGCCCCCAAGTTTCGACCTCCTAAGAAGGATCAACGCAATGTTGTATACAAAATCCTGTGCGCATCTTGTCCATGGAATTACATTGGTGAAACAAACAGATCATTCAGCACCAGGAAGGAAGAACATATCAGGAATTTTAAAAAATGTGCTAAAGGTTCAAACGTTGCAAAACATGCAGCGACTTTTGATCATGTAATTGACTTTAATAACTCTATAATTATTGACAAAAGAAATAACTGCATTAGGAAGACACTTGAGTTATGGCATACGGCCAAAACCGTTGAGGCGAACAACAATCCATGCCCACTCCCTAGACAATACAACATTCTCTTAAACACTAATCTTAGTGCTTTTAGCATTCCTCCAAACATTCTTTCTACATATTCTTAATTTATGCATATCACTCTCTATATTTAACCATTCATGCCATGTTATCAGTTATGTTTAGCTGTCGAAGACAGTAGACTGGCTGTCGAAAGCTCATATTTTCAATAATTCTTACCAGATTTTACTATGATTAATCCTGGTAACGGATCCTTGATATTTTTACATATTAATTATTAATACTATTACTATTATTATTATTATTATTATTATTATTATTATTATTATTATTATTATTATTATTGTTATTATTATTATTATTATTACATTCAGAAGAAGCAATGATGACAGACCAAGTTTTGTTCCATGTAAGTCTTTCAAACAGGATGTCATCATCTTGTCATGTTTATTAATTTTCTTGTTAACTTCAAAATATTATCAGGATTTATTTCCACTAAAACACAGTGCTCATATAAAATCACAGGAGACATCAATCAACCCTTACCCAACTCCTGTAGCCATTGGGGTCCCATACATGAGGTACTGACTGTTGTAAGCAGGGAAGCCATATCCTGCAGAGTTAGTAGAGTAGTCATACGGATTAAAACTAGGATATGTCGTGACACTCATCACAGCTTTTGCGGCTGCCTTAGCTTGTCGATGATCCTTGTCTACCGGCTTAGCTAGTGTCACTTCAATTTCATTTCCATCCAGTTCCTGACCTGAAGATACAAGAAATAAAAGTTTTTAAATGTTACCCCTGACATGACTCTCAGATGAAGCGTTCATTTAGGGGTCATAACAAACAATACGATACTAATTATGACCCGCATGTCTCTTCCATGAAGAACATTCCATCAAAGGGTGGTGTCCACAATTCAACACTTGGCAATCATTGGTAAGATTAGAATTATGACATTGCAAGTTATACTTCTTTCTAAGTTATTTTGAAAGACTGAACAAACTCTTCACTATTTTACAAATTTGTTCAGTTTATGGGTAAGATTATAATTATGACATTGCAAGTTATACTTCTTTCTAAGTTATTTTGAAAGACTGAACAAACTCTTCACTATTTTACAAATTTGTTCAGTTTATGTAAAATTTTGTCTTCTCCATAAAGTCTGTAAGTTACACAAGAAAAAAATACACTGAACCATTAAGCTTTTGAAAAGAAGATTGTGCAAGTGGGACCAAAGAAAATCGCCAACATTCTAGGCAAACTTCGACAAGCTAAATAACTAGGAGTCTCACGTTGGTATTACAGCCTAAACAATATAATTTACTCTATCCCGTATTAGTTCAAAAGGTAGCAAATAGCAAGAGAGGTTGTTTTCCCATTGCATGATACGACCAGATATTATATAGTTATGTTAAAGACACAAAAGAAGCTACATTGTAATGTTCAATAATAACCAAGTTGCTTAGCTACACGTCACATAACTTCTGCCTCTAAGTGAATTCCCACCGTGAACAGCCCCAGTTCTTTTAGTTGCTCTAATATATGACTTTCTTAGTAGACCGTAACCAGAAACTAATCACTAACAAGTTAAACACAGAAGACAAATTGGCAAATACCACAAAATTTAAAACTTAACAATCTGAAAAACCATTTCCGAGATATTTAACCATCAAACCAAACAAATAAATCACAGCCCATGCAATTCAACACAATGGATGATCCAGTCCCAAAGGCATGCAAACCAGGTAAATTCCTATCAATGCTTTATTTCTTGCCCATATTCTATTAAGCACATTCTACCAACGTGGCATTCTGCTCAGAAAGAAAAACATCACTAAAAAAATAATTCATCTACCACTAAAAACATACATGTACTTCAACCCATGCACAGAGGGGGTAAAAGGTGTTAGGACACATAACCTCTGTCACTAATTTCAACAGGTCTTCATGCAGCTTTCTAACCCCTTGGCCAAAAGGTCCAAGGTCGATTTCCTGTTTGCCTTAATTTTTTGGTACCCTTAGAGTTAACCAAGAGTTACAGTAGTAGCCCTATCACGTATTGTATGTCCCGTATAAGATACAATAACGAGTGTTTGAAAGGACTTAAGGAAATATATGAGATATGGTCACAGAGGAACATGATTTGAACAGCAAAAAAAAAATGACTGTTCTGTTTCTTTTAACTTTAAATTTTACCTTTCAATTTTAATTAAATCAGAATCAATCAGAATCACTAGCATAACTCAGGATGTTCTACTAAGACAAAGTGTCTTCATTAGACTGGTGTTAGTTATTTAAGGTTTTCTGGAATACCTTCATTAAAAACAATAATAAAGATCAAGCACCTCCATACAAATTAAGTGAGTGACCAGGCTAAAATATTTTGTAGATAAATTACGTGTTACCAGAACAGACCCAACATGGGTTCTTTCTGAGAATTCTTCCCTTAATAAAAATAAAAACTACTATTCAGCTTGCGGAATAAACACTTTGTAATAATGATAATAAACCCTTGCAACAAGTTTGAAAATATTCTTCCCAAGGTGCAACATATTTAATGAGAATTCAACCATCTCCCTTTCTTTCTTAAAAAATGAAATAGTTCTCTATCTCCTGCTATGTTGTCAACATATAATACAGGCTTAGAAAGGGTAGAGGACTGCTTAACATGAAGATGAAGATGACTGCTTAAAGAAAACACAGGAAATATAGTTTTGTCTTGGTCTAAACGATGTCACGTTTCTAGATTTTGAAGAATAATACATCATTCCCTCTTGGAAAGTGTACATGAAATCAACTTTTAAGTCGGAAAATCGAGAAAGAAATCACTCTAGTACTAAAAATAAAGATTTAAACCGTATATACTTTCCCAAGGTTAAGGTCTAAATATGGAAAAGATCATCTTAAAATCAAATGTGTGAAAATTAAACGGAAGCAGAGGAAAGAGTTATTTAATAGAGGCGAAATTAGGGAAGATCGAGTTTCAATGCCTTCCTATGACAGTCACGTTTCCGGTGTACGTTCTGGTAGGTCAATCATTCTTCAGCCAGGAAATTGTATCGAAAGAACACTTACAATTCAGTAAAAACAAAGCATTCCACACACCAGTTCGAATTACTTCAACATTCGACGATCGGCAAAATAAAATGAACAAACTTCAATGCGAGCACATTTTGAAAACGGCAGTGAACTCAATGAGTGCCTTACGAGATACCTTTGCTGGAACACCATTTGCTTCAACGCGAGAAATGGTATTTTTCTACAGTTGCAAACCACTAAATTTACTCTCCAGCTAAGATTTCATGTGTAAAGTGGTTTATGAAACTTGCCAACGGCACGGAAAAGATCAAAATCTTGGACCTCCAGTTAGAAATAACATACGGATCAAATATCAGTAAATATAAACAGAAGGCACGTTCTGATGTTAAGTGTTCGATTTCACATCACTAGGGAAACTGACGAAAAAGAAAACACGCTACTCCGAAGAAGTCGAGCTGCCAACAGAAAAGCGAGACAAAACCGGGTTTTTATATACTTTCACCTTCCTTTTAAATTAAGCTTATTTTTCTTCCCCCAAAAACAAAAACCAGCGATGCCATGTTTGTGTGTTGAAAGCCGCTTGGTGAGGTCATACCGGTATCCCCTGGGAAAGTTTTCGCTACACATCGATGAAACAAAAGTTGGTAACTCAAGTGTAAAATTTTACTTAAACCTAACAAAAGAAAACATCAAACAACTGATTCCGCTTACTGAAACGAAGCGGGTCTTCGTTGACATAAAACGGGGAATGCATTCACAAGGTTGGCAAACCCACCGTGTACCTGTTAAACAGTTATCGATCTACAAAAAACATAAACATAAAAGTTTTATTACCGTTCATTGCATCCAAGGCTGCCCTCGCCTGTTCCTTGGTTCGAAAGTGAATGAAACTATAATCCTTGATTTTTTTCACACGCTCGACTTCCCCAAATTTGCTGAAAACTTGCTCTATTGTGTCCTCTGTTGTGCTCAATAAAAGGTTTCGAGCGTAAAGAACTTTCACCTGAGAAGGGAGGAAAAGTATTATATCGATATACCTTGCGGTTCCATTGAAGTCTAGCGGCTTTTAACGTGAAACCGTAAACCCGACATAACTGTTGTGAAACGACAAAGGACTGAACAGAGTAACTAATTACTTCAATAAAAAGCTAATGCTTAACAACTACAAAGACAAGCTCCGCTGAACAAAGAAGTGAAATTACACGACATCAACAAATAAACTTCTCCACACAACTCTGAATTCAACACAAAGGGGCACCGACCGTTAATGGTACAAACTTCAGCAAGAGATCATTCAAACATTACCAGGGTTTTTGTAAGCAAAACGTACACAAGGAATGCAAAGAACACTCGGAGATATCGCAAGCACCCTCAGCTTTGGGGGAGGGGCTCTGTTTGGGGAACGATGTGCTCGTTTTAAAGAAAACTCTAACCTGATCCATGATCTCTTCGTCGACTTCTTGCTCTGGCTCAGCCCAATCAACTGCTATCTGATGTCCCCATAGCTGGATCTTACCGGTCATAAGCTTTCTTCTCGCCATAGCTGCAGCGCGATGTGAACTGTACTCAACGAATGCAAACCCTCGGTTCTTCGTCTTGTCTTGGGCGGACGGGTAAACAATTACATCCACAACGTCGTCCGTAACTTTAATCATTTCAGTCATAATTTCGTCCTTTTTAACCTTCTTAGGAATGCCTCCTACAAATAATCGGCAGTTATCTACCGAACTGCAAACCCCGATGCATTTTCCCTTACGGATTTCGTAATTGTTCAATGTCTTGACACTTTTCTTTGCGTCCTCTTTAGTAGTGTAAACAACGAATGCGTAGCCGCGATTTTGTCCGTTGAAATCCATCATGAGCCGGACTTCGTACAGTTTTCCTAACGACTCGAATACCGGCACTAATTCATCCTCATACAAATCTCGAGGAACTTTTCCTACGAAAACTTCGCAGCCACGTGGAGGGGGAGGTGCATCCCAGTTCGGAGGAGGCCCATATCTGCGTTGGCCGTTGAATTGTCGGATAGGATATTTCGTCCGTTCCATCAGCTCACGTAAAGCCGCTTCTTTCGGCGTTCCTGCAACTCCGTCTGTGCTGCGTTCGGGGCTCTCGTCAATGTTGGTCGCCATATCTTCTCCCATGTGAGAGCCCCGTTTCACAAGCGAGTTAATGGTCATCACGTGTAGTCAAACTAGCAGGGAAATACGCAAGCGCTTTGGCTAAATACGACCTATGTCACGTGAGAGAGATGACAGGATGTCGCGACCTCATCAAGCAATAGCCAATCAAAACGAAGATATCTTTCAGGCCAAATGCGATGTAATTCTGTTATTACACAGAGCACAGAGCATGTTAAAACGCCGTAGCTGTGATAATGCTAAAAGCGTTAGTGATGGTGTGCCTCTTTTCATTTAGCAAGATTTCGTCACTTTTTTAATCGTTTTGAAGCAGTGTAGCTACTTGCGTTGCTTAGAAGAAAACGCTTCGAGCCAAATTGTATCAACAATCTCCCCTGGCCGGCTTTACCGGTACAAATAAGTTGACACACATCCGATGTAGGAATTAACCCGCACAGAACAAACAATCGATGTTTTCTTTTAGCTTACAGCGCATTTCGTCTCTCATTGTTTATTCATCTTAGATCTTGGGATCGGCTCACTGCAGCCAGCTTTATATGGAAGTGACCTTGCATTTTCGGGTCGAAACACGTTCTTTCCGCAGACTTTTGGGAAGAACTAGTAATATAAAGTTTTCTGCCCTAAAATCGGGCCGGGATTTTTCCTAACAACAGAAAACTTTCGAATACAAATTTCAATCTTTGCCCTTGAACTGTTATTTCCACAAGATGAAACGGACTCAACAAATTCGGTGTGAGAATTCTATTTTGGTGAGTGACAAATGGCAACACATGATATGACTTGCCCATTTGATGAAAGGTACCGAAAAAGGACAATACAGAGAAAATCACACTTTTAAATTGTCTGAAATCGGAAACGTGATTACGAAACATTAACCACTTTTGCTACACATTAACTGAAGACGATTAATTAATTTTCAGTGGAAGTATTTTTTTTAATTTGAAAACTTCCAAGATTTTCATGTGTTCGAAGTTCTTTCAAACTAACTTGCTTCGGGAAATATCGTTAATAAAAAGCTTAAAAATTAATAAAAAAAAGCAAATTTATTTTATTTTGTTTTGTTTTGTCGCCTCGGCTGGTCAAACACTTTCAAATGGACCGGGTATCGGATTCCAGAGGGATTGAAAAAGAATAATTTTCTCCTTTACTTTATTTTACTTAGTGAATGAGCTATCTCAGCTAAAACAATCGAGATCTGTAAAAACTAAGTTACTGAACAAAGTAATTATTTAGCATAGCCGGTAAAGCCCTTTCTTTATAAGTTATTTACGAGCGGAAACTCGATTTTTTCTTCACATGTGGAAATTGGTTGTGACCCCCTTGTAAACCTTCAACCCGTCAAAAAACAGTTTCACTGCTTCCGAGAAATGCTATGATTTACGCGTTTAGTTGCTAACGATCTACGGCGACCACTGCGTGACAACCGGAGCCTGCAACTAACTGAAGGCGAACTCCATTTCCGGTGCTCACGGTAGAGCCGGTTCAGGCTCATAGCGAGAATCGACATTGCATGGAACTATGTGAACAGATTAACTGCTCACAACTGACACAAGACTGAACAATTTCGACGCTGAAGTTTGAAACAACTGCCGACTGGATCCTGTTCAAACACAACAAATTGCCATAAAATGCATGCGCCTATTTTTCACAGGTAATGTTCCAATTTAAAAAAAAAAACCACCCATTTTGATTTTATCCGCATCAGAAGAATTAAGCTCCCAAGCTTTTCACCCGGCATCCTGCTGCTACCCGGATGAAATAGCACTAGCAAGCCACTATTTCCCTCAGCAGTCGTGGGCAGGTAAATTCGACTCATTTAGATCGTCTCGTTTACGGGTTGATGACAGCCAATTTTAACTTGCCTCCAACATGAGTCAAGTTTTTCTCTTTAGCGTGGAGGGAGGAGATGAAGACTCTCGTTTTGTTTGTGCCAGTCTGCCATTCTGTGGTCTTGATTGTTGTTAATCTACCCAAGTTAGTAATCAGGAATCGCATAATCACAAAACATTGTCAACTTGCATTTTTCTATTGTTTTCAATAAAATCAATTACTCGCCCTTTTACGGTAACATCGGGCCGATTAAACGGAAATAAACTAAATGCAGCGAACTTGTGAGATCCCTGTGATGCCCATCCAATGAATTTCGGGAAAAAATACGCTTTTTGTTAAATAGAGCAAACTTAATAATTACGTTGAATTTTTCTTTCATTCTGTTTTATCGATAGCTCAGTTAAAGAAATAAACGTGATTCTTCCCTGGGACGTGTGAACTTGGTTCGAAAACCGACTCTTAAAATCTCTCAGGCTTACCGTTCACCTGCGGTCACGGGATGTGATTTTACTGTTAGGTAGTAGAGAGGGTAGTTGACTTTGATTTTAAAGCTTGAGTTACGTGGTCAGAAATAAATCTTGCCTAAACTTAAGATTGTAATTGAAAAAATAACACAAATGGCATTTTATGTATTCATGATTGCGTCAATGGACATGGTTGACAAAGCAGTCTTTTCCTGAAAGGAATTCCGTCACCCTTTCTGGTAAGAACGTCACAAGTGTTTTAAGAAGTAAGCGTACTTTTTAGGGATTTTTCAGAGAATGCAACGATAACTTGAGCGCTGACGACCACCGATGTTCACATATTTACGTCATTATTGTAGATTAAAACAATTAAGGAACAGTCTGATGTGCCAATGACCAAACGGACTTTTTTGTAAAAATTCAAGAGTCATTTATAACGCCAAAAAATAAGTGTACTCTTAATCAAATGCTTTTCACAAGAACTAAATGTGTAAGTGTCTGAAAATGCGTAACAGAAGCGCACCTTAAAACACATAACCTGGTGGAAAATTGAACTCACTATCTTCAGGTTACTGCGAATCGAAGTAACATTAGCCACTATCAAAAATACCATGATACTCTTTGTTCGTCCCTCCAAAATTTTGCGTAAGCATTGTTTCCAGTTTCTCTTGAGGCTATAAAAAGTCCCAAGAGAAAATAAAAACAATGCTTATGCAAGATTTTGGAGGAGCAAGCAAAGAGTATTATGTTACTTTTGATATTGACCAATTCCCTTACGTATCTTTAATTGAAAGATGGTTATACTTGTGTTTCGATGTTATTAGTTCTGCTCACATCTCCAGTGGGGCCACAGATGCATAATATTGTTAGCTTAACGCGACAGATGGATTTTTTTCGCTGATTCGTTTCCCATGGACAATCGAGCTAAATCTCTCAGTCGGAAGCGGCTTTACTGATACGAGAGCCCCCATCTTCGACTGGCGACCTCTAAATTAAGTAGAATCTTCTACGCTTTCACGGTTTCCGGTTGTAAGGCGCTTCTTTTTCTCCCCCTTAAAGAGTAGTTTTGCATCCTTTCAATATTAACACTGTCATTTTTTTCGCCAGACTGTTTGTGGAGGCATAAAAACAGGAAAATGCAGGATCGAACACGTTCCGCCGATGCCAAGTTGTGGCTGGTAGAAAATTGACAAATTGGAAAGAAAAACAAAGCTGATCAATTAACCCTAGAACAATCAAAGCTATTAATAACTCTCCAAAATTGTGTAATTTGTGACCTTTTTATCCTTCAGTGGGTGATAAGTACATATTCTCTCACGTGAACTGAGTGTAAAGGTGTAAATATAAGCCAATTTATTTGGTGCGATCTCGTGGTCTATCTTATTTTCCTTCCTTATGTCATGTCATCCTCAATGTTAGTTACATTTGCTACAAGATTGTAGCTCCGCTCGGATCCCGAGTCCTCACCCCTGTCTCCCTGCCCTAATGTGGACTGAGGGGGAAGTAGTGTGGGCTGCATGTGCCGCCGAGTTCATTTACCATTTGTGTTGACATGGTGAAATTCCCCGGCAACTTTGTATAGACGAGTTAAAATTAAAACGTTTTACGGAGCAGAGGGAAGGCGAATATCGTTACAAAAATGTGTTTAATCGCAAGAAAGGCGGATTGGCTGGCTAGCTATAGATGTCCCCGTTTATCGTAGCCTGCGAGCAGGGGCTGGGAGAAAGAGAACCTCCTCGCAGGCTACGTTACCGCTAACTTCAAGCACCTGCCAGTCACATGACTAGCGCTTGTGGCTTTTATGCAAGCTAGGGCCTGGAAAATAATCTTGTAAGAATAAAAATCAGCCATAAAAAAACTTTTGCAACGTTTCGAAGACTCCATGTCGTCATTATCAAGCTAATAAAAAACTGAGCTAGTGAAATATATATATACATAAGATAAGTGTGAAAATATTTCAAAAATTAAGGTTTAAGCTAGAAGTACAAAAATAGTCTATCGTCGTGCTAAAAATTGAAACTAAAACTATTTCATTATTTTTTTCTTAGCTTAATAATGAAGACATGGAGTCTTCGAAACGTTGCAAAAGTTTTTATCGCTGATATTTATTATTAAATGTTTTACTAAACCTTGTGTCATTAAAAATGCTGTTAATGGACACAATTATTTAGAAATAATAGAAGAAATAATTTTATGTTTGCCCCGATTAAAAACTCCACTTCGACCCACTGATGTGTTTCATGGTAACTCGGCAAGGTGACTCCACCACGCAATTTTTGTCCTGCTTCACTCTGTTATGCCGGGCTCCCTCCTGCGACACAAATGCGAAGTCAAGTCAAGGTGACATTGCAAGGGCGGCAAATCAGTGGAAGATAAGTTACCTAGCCGGGCGCACTTGACGTGAAACTCTTCTTCCAAAGATGGCGGCAAACTCCAACAGTGGTGGCATGGAACAAGTGCATTACCTCTCTCTCATCCAGTTCTTGCATCGACATCCAATGTTTTAGGAATACCGGCGGTAATGCCGGGCCAATCGTTAATTTCCATGCTCGCGTGCCAATGTCAGGGAAACTGTCCCACCTCAATACGAAATCCGAGTTAAACTACTGTTCGACGAATGTCACGTTTTAAATAAAATACAAGTAATCTGGTCTTTGAGCATTTAAGGCTGATGACATTGTCATTATCAGGTCTCATTTCTTTTCCACCAAGTCGCGCTCCGTTTCCAAGAGAAACTAAGAATGATGTTATTTGACCGGGAATAGAAAAATCATGTGAGTGTACCATAAGGCGTTTGCCCAAATCACGTGATCACCGACAATATGTTTTTTTTCCCTGCTCAGATCTCCGAAACCAAAAAAAAACAGAGAGCAAATCCTGAACTTTGAATGCAGTCAATCCGTGACGTACAAGGGCTTTGAAGTTTCTAAAACATGTATTGAGTAAAAACGGCGATGCGCAGCAAAGTCTACATATCCGGTAACTCACCAATAACAAGTGATTAAGTGGTCTAGAAAAGCAAGGAAATTGTTTTCGTTTTCGAAGATGTTTCTGGACCGAAATTGATAAAAATGGCATTCGATTCAATGGTTGTTAAACAAAGTATTATTTTACATAAACAAAATCACATGAACTCATCGCTTGAAAAATAAGGGAGAAAAAAAGTAACCTGTTAATCCTCAATTGAATTCGTGACATGTACCGTCTTCTGGAAATATCCAGTATAGGGTGTATCATGACTGATTCACGTCTGAGGAAATTGCTAAAAGGTTTTTAAGTAGTTGAAAAAATATCCTCCATTCAAAACGTTTTCAGGGGATTGACGATACATGTATTTATTTATATTAAAAGGGCACACGAAATGCCTTTGCCGATGTAACGAAATAACTGAATCAGCGCAGACAAATCCGAATGATGACGGAAACTTATCATTAACCTCGGATTATCTGACGATATGTGACAGGAAATATAGGTTTGGACTGTGATGAAAAGAAAACAATAAGCAGCGGATTAAGCTGGGTGGCCCACATTGCAAGTCTCTGCGAACATCCAGTTGTGTTACAAATTAAAAATATCGATGTTTATCATCAGTTTGGAGGCTTCTTGTTGCGCCGGAACTTCAAGTGAATTGTGTGAAGTCGAAATCCTTTTTGAACTCAGCAAGGGTTCTACGAAAATTTCAAAACTTATCTTTGGATTTCCGGATTTTGCTCTTTTTTAACAGGACATTTCAAACAAAGCCTTATGGTTTTCAAATGGGAAGAGGACGATAGCTTTGCTTGTGGATTGATCGCTGATAGAGCGGTTTTAAATTTAGTGTCGTAACACAAATACCAAAGTAATTACTTCACCCAATCACAGCGGGTGCAAAGAGCGCAATGAACCAATCCAAATTCGTAGCAATTCCATGCAACTTGATCAAAGCGTGGAAAAGATCGCGCATGCAAGTAGCGATTGGTTTTGATTTTCCTACTTATTGGTTGATAGAGCGGTTTTCAATAGGCCATTTCCGAGTTGATGTCTGCCTCCTCTTCAAAGCGAATCTAAGTTCGAAGTTTTTCTTCTGAAAATTGGTTTTCATTCATATGTAAAGTAAAATTTATTACCATCCCAAAAACTTTGCACAAAAACTCGCTTTGAAGAGGAGGCAGACATCAACTCGAAAATGGTCTATTGAGTGTCGAAAGTAATTAGCGAATTGCATTGGTTTTGCATTACTTCACTCAGTGATTGGTTCAAAGTTCTCGCGCCATTTTTACAACAAAATCTGAAGTGAAACCAAAACCAATCGTGACTCGCACGTGCACATTTCCCCGTGCTTTGTGTCGTCTATGTGCAATTACTTCGAGTTTGATTGGTTTACTGGATTGTCTCCGTCCTTTTTGATTGGTCAAGGTGATTACTTTGGTTTTGGTTTTACGAAACTCGCTCTAAACTGGTGCGAAATTTTTAAACCAATCACCAAGCGTAGCAATTGCAATCGCGTAATTACTTTTCGACAGTCATTTGAAAACTGCTTTATTAGGGGTAGGGGAAGGGGAATTAATTTGTTTGTTTGCTTGCAAAGATTATTCGTCTCAAGGTTACATCAAGGAGAAAAAAAAAAGGATTATCAGCTGGCAACGGAACCTGGTCGGTCCGTTTCCGGGCGAAATAAACACCAAGTTATGCGTGATGACTTGGCCCAACAATAGCAGACAGATGGTACAAACTATGATCGTCTCAAAAAGTGGTCAACACGACGCTTAAGGTTTTATTTGCATGGCAGATGAAATAAATTTTTACATGGACATAATAAAATGTGTATATTTTACATTTTGTGAAACTGACCTGATACTTCATAAAATTAAAAACCCACATGCAAACGCCGAGATCTGAAAAAGTTCCCACAAAACAGGAAGGAAAGGGAAAAAAGGAAATCATAAAAAAAGAACCAACGTTTAATCCGATTTGTACGATTGAACCAAAGCATTTCCCGGAGTGGCTTAACTTTCGCAAAACTAGCAGGACAACGGTCACCCAAGACAGAAAAATGGCTTGGAAGCCAAGCCTTCAGATTTTTGACGAAATCCAACCCAATGAAAACTGAAAGGCGCAAACTTGCAGCGTTCCGGAGAAATTTCAAATTACCGCAACGTAGAAAGTCGAATTTCCTTTTATTCCGAATTGTAAGGGATCTCTTGCAGTAAGAGGTATGGTTGTGACTAGAATGGATACTCCAAAATAAGGTGAGACACTTCGTTTTGTGTATAGGCCAAACGATCTTCTGAAGTTTTACAAAGTTTAAAACAATCTGTGAAAAGAGAGTCTCACCAGAAAAGTCTATGAAAGCTAACCATTTCGAGCCAGCGCTTAACCTTAATCACTAGAGATCAGTGCCTAACCCAGCAGTTATTCTCTGCCTAAACAGAGTAGTGTTTATCTGCCAAAGCGGGTTAGCATTGAGGTTGTCCGGTATTGCCACTTAACGTGTGTCTCACCTTATTTTGGAGTATCCATTCCAGTCATAACCTAACTAGTATCCGCATACACGTTCCCATGGTCCACTCTCCCTCCCTTGAGACAGTGGAGAAAAAGAGGAAGCCTGGATTTCAGGTTAAAACGTCTGCATTTCTCTGTGACGTTTGAGTCTTCTGGCGATGGGAATTTCACGTGAAGTCTTCACAGGCACACCACGCTTTCAGTTCGTTACTTTATCTTGTCCAAGAATTTGGTGTATCTGATTTTCTCACCGTTCTTCGTGTCATCGAATTCCGTTAAAATGTGATAAATATCCTCCTCATCCAAAGCAATATTGCATAACTCTAGAACATGGCGGAATTCTTGAAGTGTGAGAAACTCGTTGTTGTCTCTGTCAATTTTCTTGAAAGCTCGCAGGAGATTTATCCACTTTCCAGATAACTAAAAAACAAAAGCAAGAGCATAATAGTATACGAGAAAGAAACCATTTCGAAATTGTGCGATGTTCCCAAGCCTCGATCTCGGGTTTTTTCACGCGTGTAGCTCACGCGTGGGGTTCCGCAAACAAGAGACATTTCACCTCCCTTCCCCAAATAGGCCATTTTTGAAATATCAAATATTCAGCTTGATAGTCAGGCAGTGCGGACAAAAACAATAGAAACACGTTGGAATGAATGTGAAAAATATTTGCGTATCATCCACTTTCCTGTCTTTGTCCTCAGAACCTCTCTTTCAAGCTGAATTTTAAGAGAGGTGGTCTTAATGACTTACTCGCTGGGCAAACTTAGTCAACTTCGCAATCTCACTAACAAGGTAGTTATGTCCATATCGGGTCAGTTCACTCTCCAGCTTACAGCAGAAATGGCGCACCTAATTCTAGTACCTATTTTTCATTTTTTCAAGGCTTTTTTTGACAGGCTTGTAGCAACCTTAAAACGACTAAATTGAAAATAGCAATCTATTACCTTTTCTCGGAGTCTTGCTGTGACGGTTGACAATCCCTTGTTTGGTTTTTGAACGACTTCATCCATAGGCTAATACAAAGACAGATTATGAAACTTGACTCAATTCAACTCTACTCAAAACCAAATAAAGATCATCATTGACAAGAACAAATTTACGAAAGATTAAACCCGACTCTTCGAATTAAGTCGTCACGACGTCACTGTCAAAGAAACTGGGTACAAAATATAGAATCTAAAAAGCATATGCAGCAGATGATCGCTGTAGGAAAAAAATTAAACCTAATAATATTAGTATAGCTTGAGTAACGAATAAAGTACAGGAAAAGCTCAAAAAACACGTTTATTTTTGGCAAGAATTCCGTCCTCTCAGTTGTGTTCAATTTTTCTCATACCAGTTCAGCCTGTGGGTGCTTCATTACAGCTTGCATATTATGTCCATGTCGGAAACCTCTGCGGTGTTTGGCGTACGGCTCTAAGAACTTTATATAGTTAACTCTGAAAAAGGAAGTTTAGGTGTGAGTATTAGCTCTCTTACAGCATCAGTAAAACTCGCACAGGTTTGAGCCTAACATGTAAGAAGTGCATAGAGAACTCCATTCTCCAGGCATGGTTTCCTGAACAAACACCATTAATTTGACCTTTCGGGGAGATTTGCAGGGCCCAGAACCCGACATAATTATCCATCAAGCTGTTGGGAGTTCCCACCCACTAAATCTTAGCGTAGGGAACTGCGAACAAGATTGATGTCGGACCTACCTTCCCTCCTTCTTTGGATCAAACTTGTCACATAGTACTTGACACTCGTAATCAGTTAGCTCAACGCACATGTCTTGCAAGATATTCTGAAAAAAAAAAGGAGTAAAATCAGGTCTTGAAATCAACGTAAGCATTAAACAGAAAATCCCTCATTGTTAATTTACTTCTGCAGTGATTCGTGATTCTTACCAATCCAGTTGTAGTTTTCAACCATGATGAACAAGATGAAATAACCGAGAAATAACTATGATCCGAATAACGTTTATTTTGAAGAGACGTTTTTCGTTTGCGCCATTAAAACAACTTTGTGGTAAACCAGACCCGTTCAAGAGTGTCATCGAGGATGAAGAAGACAAGACTGGCTCCAATTAAAATGTGCCAACAGTGAATTGCTCGGAATGGCATGGAATAGTTTGTAAGTAAAGATTTTATTTCACGAGGGTAGAGAATCAGAGAATTTACTGGTACTATCATGAGCTCAAGCCATGAGGTCCCCTTGACTCTGATCTTCTCAATTCATTGTTCTGCATACGACTGAAAAGAATTACAACTACAAGCCGCAAGTGCAACACGAGTGTTGTTGTCGTTTAAAAATGGAAAAAGGTTGTCAGGGGATGTCTGTTGAAAAATATCAAGAATCAGAGGCAAACCTCCGACTCTTGATATTTTTGAACAGACGTTTCAGTGATATGTAACGCAGCGCGAAGCTTGCGCGCGTGACCATGCAATTCATGCTCGCGCGATGCTTTGGAACGATCATATCGTACTTCCAGAAGCCTACAAAGGCATCGCGCGAGCATGAATTGCATGGTCACGCGCGCAAGCTTCGCGCTACGTTACTTAGCGTATGATAACGAACTTCGCTTTCATATCACTGAAACGTCTGTTGAAAAATATCAAGAGTCAGAGGCAAACCTTTTTCCATAGAACTTATGTTGCTGCTTTTTTATTGCTGAAGCTCTTGCTTTGCAAACGACGCCCTCACTGCCGGTACTGTTGTCGTATATTAAGATCTCTTAGTAGATTTATGACTTAATTAAAGCCTCTTTCAAGTCAATTGACAAACAATCAACCCTAATCCAGGTTAGTCACCATGACGACCGTCTAATTTCGCTTCTTTAATAGGCTGTGTTTCGATATCCAGACAGATATTTTAAAACAATCCTTGACCTGCACTCCAAGCAAATCTCGTCAACATAAGACTCAAAATGCTGTTTATGAAAATGTATGTGTTATTGGCTAATAAATAAACAAACTTCACAGCGTCTCCCGGCCTGAATCACTGACCAACAAGTTAAGAAATATACTCAAAATTTACTGAAGGAGTATTTTAAAAGTCCTGTCCGACTGCCGGACATGAAGACACTGTTAACAAAAACCGAGGATTTGTCTTCATAGGAGGACTACATACAACCAATCCTTTTACCTTGAAATCATTTCTAGACACGTTACCAGTTCCCTGGCGGTCAATAGATGTGAACTCATTCCAAAGTGTTTCCCAGTTCCGATCGATGTTTGATTTTAGAAGATGGTGAAGCAAATGCTTGTCGCTGTTGAGTTTGTTGGATCGCATCATGAAATCGTTGTCTCCTCTCTTTGGTGGGGAAACTTTTGCATTTGGAAAAGCTGTTATAAAGAAATAAATAAACAAACCACATCAGAGTCAAAAGAATCTAATATTTATACTTTTAAACAGGGGCGATTTGACTGGCCCACTTTAAACTTAAAACATCAAAGTCATTTCCAGGACCTCCTCGAGTTAAGCGAGCGGGCGCTGGATACAAATGTTGAAAATCGATTGGCTTCGATAAAAATAAAAAAGGGAGTTTTCTATAACGATCATAACGCGGAATGAGACATTTATAGATGCCAACGGACTTGAAGTCATAACTTCTCCAAAAGGGCCATCTCGGTCTTCAATATGGCGCCTCGTCGGGAGAGAAGCCGCCATGTTGGAAGCCGAGAAGGTGGGACGACTTTGTAAAGGCCATCGAATGGTCGGCTTTCAAAGATCGCTTAAAGATAGGAACGTCAATATGGATTTGGTCTTCCAACCTTTGCCTCGTTTATGAATTAAATATATCATAATCTGAAGCACCTGCGGAGTCCAGGGAGTAGCCAAATGTTCGCACAAACTGCCAATATTCCAGATAACCCCTCTGATCTGTAATCAGAGTATCCCAGATTCGTTTGACTTCATTGCGAGTAATGGTAACACCGAACCTATAAAAGAAACATTTGAAAGCTTTTAAATAGCAGGCAAAATTTAGGACAACTTGTGCGATTGTGCGGTACGTATTCAACGGAAAATACTGTCCTAAAGCTGCCAGCAGAGAGTTAGGAACGCGCGCGCTTTAAACTTGCGCGGAACAAGCGGGCTCTGAAAAAATATTGGTTCAACTCTAAAAGTAGCTGGACTAAAGTGACAGAAGCATGGAAAGCTACCAAATATGCTTGTTAGTTCCTCTCACGACAAGGTTACCGAGATGAATAAGAAAAAAACTAATGGGTCATCTTTAGCCCAGTTAATGAATTAATCTCTCACTTTTTCAGTAACTTGATCATCATGTTCTGTGTCATTTTCTTGCTGTTTAGTTCATCGAGGTCGTAAAAAGCCTGAAATAAAATATTGATTTTCATCGTAAACGTCCTTCCAATGCCCGAAAAAAGCAACCAGCAGCGCAATGCAGGGAGCGTACAACTTAAATCTCTCTGATCTCTCTCATATGAGTTAGAATTATCGTGTTCTAAAATCATCTATTATATAGACAGGTGTGTTTTACTGGAAAATGCACCACTCATAAACTATACCCGCGACCCGAATGGCGTATTTTCCATATGGTCACTGACTAGTGAGGATATTAGGAAGTTTAAGCAAAGACGACGGGTACAGCTACGGCAACGCCTCAAAGCAAGAATATTATTGGTTAAAAAAGGAAAAATGCTCGTGCTGCACGTGCAAAACGAATTTCCGTGCATTTCTCTGTCGTACTCCACAAAACAACAACGTGAAATCACCCAATTTTAGATTTTGAAGACAACGTGAGCATATAACAATGAAAAAGTCATTTTCTCCATTTTCTACGGTGGAATTTTAACCGTGGGAACATTTTAACCAGGAATATTTGACTGAATTTGGTGGGCTCGTGAGAATTGAGTGTTTAGCCTCGGTCAGTGTAAAATGCAGACTGCAGACCAGGGGCCCGTTTCTCGATAGTCCCGAAACTGTACGGGCCATTTTCGGGTGTCACAATTCCCTTTGTATCTCAAGAACGGAAATGATTTAATTCGACAAACTTCACAGTTATTTTTATTTTTGTTACCTTGAAAACATGTTAAAAGATAGGCTTTCCAGAAAGAGCGGTTGGCAGTTTCTCAATGACTTTTCGGGTCCGAAAAGTTTTCGGGACTTTTGAGAAACGGGCCCCAGGCCCCAGTTGTTCAAACGATGGATAGCGTTATCCACCGGATAAATCACTATCCGGCGGAAAAACACTAGCAAAACCAATCGAGTTATCCAGTGGATAGCGATTTATCCGGTGGATAGCGCTATCCATCGTTTGAACAACTGGGGCCAGGGGTAAAATGGAGCCTGACGTTATAATGTAACTGTTGAAAAAGCCCAAACCCCTTAGAAATGCTAACCTTAGGCCTAATTAGGCCTAAAACAATATTTAGGCTTAACTGTTAGCATTTCTAAAGGGTTTGGGCTTTTTCAACAGTTGCAATGATAACCTCAGTCTGCATTTTACACCTGGTCTGCAGTCTGCATTTTACACTGACCGGTTGAACCTTGGTATTTTACTATAACCGTTGACAACGAACGAACTAAAACCATACAGGAAGGAAGCGACCGACAATGGCAATAAGGTTAGGCTTTTTAATTGAGAATTTTTTCGTAAAATTATCTTGTCAGGTCTCAGGTCTTGTCTTCCCATACAAATCCTTATATTCCCTCATACTGAGTTTGGGGCACCTGTGCTTAAACTCCTTATTGATGACGTCATTTCCCGCCTTTGCATGGTTGTTTGTGCAAACAGTCACTGAAAAATGGCGAGCGATAGATTCGTGAAGTTCTCTGAAGCTCATGTAAAATCTTTCTCTGAGAAACATGAAAATGCTAACACGAAGAATAAAACTTAGCCAGCGTAGCAGCCGTTTTCCTTTCCTTTTCCAAACGCTCGCGAAGGGGACGAGATATTTTTTTGCTCACGCCAGGCGCTCGCTCGCTTGTCCTATCTCCGCTTCTCTATATTTTTTTGCTCACGCCAGGCGCTCGCTCGCTTGTCCTATCTCAGCTTCTCTATATTTTTTTGCTCACGCCAGGCGCTCGCTCGCTTGTCCTATCTCAGCTTCTCTATATTTTTTTGCTCACGCCAGGCGCTCGCTCGCTTGTCCTATCTCCGCTTCTCTATATTTTTTTGCTCACGCCAGGCGCTCGCTCGCTTGTCCTATCTCCGCCTGGAAAAGGAAAGGAAACGGCTGCTACGCAGGCTAAATAAAACTTCATACAACTTAAAATTATTCAAGGAGTTCCTTGCAAATAAAGAAGAATTGCGAAAATTGAAGAAATTCCTGCCGGCGAGCTGCAAGAATTTGCGATAAAGTTTGTGCTCAGTATTAGCAAGAAAAATGGTGTGTAAAACACCCCTGTCTATATATCATAAAAAGAAAATTACACGTTAGCTCGAAGAGCTACGCTCACTTGTGAGATATTGTTCTTGCCACTCGAGCTCGAATCTTCTCGCCACCGTGTAATTTCCTCTATATATATTCGTCACAACTATGCTGCTAACATAGGGTAAGATCAATCGTCCCGGTTATAAATTTTCTAAGTATTTCTCTTGAAACAGGCAGTAAAATCTCGTATTCGTTCTCGTCCTCGTACTAGAATCTAAAGGTCCCTTTTAGAACAAAGCCCAATACAAACAAAAAAACGTAGTCATGTCTTGAGTTAAACACAGGGAAATGGACCTTAGTGAAATGAAAGATCAGTCCTCCTCTGAGGTCAATATCAAGGACCAACAAATAGCACTCCTGTTTTGAGTGAATGCTTTCCGACCTGGACTCCGTTTCTTCAAAGTCCGGAAAACCTTACGGGTCCGCATAATGTTCCAGCATTGTTTGCGCGTATGGCTTTGCGTCTAACTCGCCACCCAATTAAATGTCACCCGACAAAAGTTCCGTAAGCTGGGAAAGCGGAGATTAGTCACAGTTCTCCAAAGGTTATAGCTTTACCGGACAAGTGCGAAGTTTATTTTAATCACAGATCTCACCTCTTCAAAGGCTTGAAAATTATTCTGAAGTATTCTCTTAATAATGGCTTTTAGTTCTTCTACACTTCGTCCATCTTGGCTGTCATAAGAATCCACGGTTTTGATTGGTCGAAGAGATTTTCTGGGCGACATTGGCGGACTGTCCATTTCCGGTAATGGAGGGAGAGTTTCTTTACGATCCACCAGGCTTGACCGGTCGAACAAACTTTTTGTTTCACTGTTTAAGAAAGATGGAAAACGTCAGGATTTGAAATAACTTGTGTGATGCAAATGGGATTCCGAAAAATTTCTTTACAAATTTATAAACTCTGCCGCGACTATAGCATTTCAAATTCCACTGAGGTTGTCACTATTACATGCTTACGATGAAAAATGACATGAAATATGAGCGTTGTAGTCAAATGACACTTGGGACTGCATGCAGTACATGAACCGGTCTCACTTCACTTCCATGACGTATTAACCTGGATCGCTTTTGTCTCAGTTAAAAATTCCCACAATCACGTAAATATGAAAGCGTCCGTGGAATCACTGATAGGTTTAACGTGTTTCGGCAATGGTAGCCATAGTAGTATTATTGAACGCCAGGCTTTTTGAAATGGGTGCTAATACTGTTGATGAGCGCCGTTTAAGATGCGTGTTGAAACTTGCTGTAGATCAGCTCCATTTAACATAAAAGCTTTGACTTTAATGCGAACTTTTCATCGTTTTGTTCTCCCGAGATGTCCAAAGTCCTTCTCCCTGGGTGCAATTCCTGGGTTTGGTCGCATCTTGTATGGATATCTGTGTTGCTGAAGAGGTCAAAATTGCGCCTCCCATGGCCTTCGATACAAACAATTCTTTCTTTTAGTGCAACCGGCGTCAAGGAAATTCCCTCCGGTAAGATGCAGTGCCAATTCTCACATTCTCGTCACCAGAGCCTCGAATCGACCGAAGGCTCTGGGAAACGCTATGTAGCAGAAAATGCTTCGTAGGGTTCTTATAGCCAAAACGTGGCTATTTAAACCTTACGGCGCCTGCTCACTCATCGTGCTAACATGAACCCAACAATTAGAGACGCTTTTGGTTGTTCTTCACGAAAACCAATGAGAAGACACTTTGTTTCAGAGTTCCCCAGAATTCTTCTCTCCCTCAGTCAAGGGAAGAACTATGGGGTCGAGATTGCATTTCTCGTTGTTGCGCAAACACTACATAAGCATGCGCATTCTTTACAGACTGTGTGGCACTGAGGTGTTCGAAGCGGGATTGCGAACGAAGAACTGGGACGTGCGAGAGCGCAAAGGGTGCGCGAGGAGGGAGGGAGGGAGAGGGAACCCTTCTTCGTCGAGCACCTACGCAGATCTTCGTACCTCTTTTATGTCTGTTGGAGTCAATCTTGAGAACCTTTTAAATGGCAGTGCCCGACCGATTGAAACCTTTTCAGAGAAGGCCTTGAAAGCGAGAACCAGGGCGAGCGCCTTTTGGGGGCACCCCTCTGGTAGTCTTAAAAGATGCAGGACCCCTTAGGCTTCGAAATTCTGTTTTCAGCATTATCCTCAATGCATTTCTACAGAAAATTTGAAAGGTGACCTGACATCAAGGGTAGCGACCTTCGAGTTTACAAGTCACAAACTAACAAACCAGGTCATCTTCGCTCCTTTTTTTTTTTTTTCCAAAACGAGCTTTAGAATGTATCACATATACTTACGAAGTATCAAACTTGGACATGAACTCGACGTATTTGACCATGCCGTCGCTATCAATTGGTACTTTCTTGAGGAACATGTCAAATTCCTGATCTGACATGTTCAACTCAAACCTTCCTTCGATGGCTGCACGAAACTGCTGTTGTGTTAGAAGACCCGAGTCCTTGCGATCAATATTGCTGAGAAGGAAAACAATAAAAAAGATTATTATTGAGATATAAAATGGCACGTATGCTGAGACTGGTGACTTCATTGCTTCAAGAAAAATTGATAGTGATCTTGATATTAAGTGTGAGGCCTAATGGGCTCCTGTATTGGGCCAATGTTGTGCATGGCAATACAATGTTAACGTAAATTCGGGGTTTTGATTGAATGTCAAGAAAAATTTCGTTATTTCTTTGGTTTTGTGTTGTTACGCTTAATGATTGGCTTAAAAAACCTCGTGACACAATCATAACCAATCAGAGACAAAAACAAAACCATATTGTAATTTGCCCAGTAACATTTTCCCGTGTTTAGCGCAGGCTAGTTTTCATAACATAATAATACTTGGATTTCTTGAAAACCCGTCGGAAAGTGGTCGATTCGCCCTAATTTAATTTCATGCAAGCGCTCTACACATGTAAGAAGAGAGCTCTCGATTGTTTAGCTCTCTTTCTAACTGAAATGGGCGGCTTGACTGACTCTTCAGGAAATGCTAGAGGGTACACTTATCTTGGAGCAAGCCTCTGTAGGGGTCAAATAATACTCACTGAAATGTCCCCAGAAGCGCCAAGAAGTCTTTTTGGAACAAGTCCATTATTCTTGCCTCGACTGCAGAGGTCGTTGAGTAGTTACTCCCAGCATCGCTGTGATGATACCTGATACAGAACAACAAGGAATCTATTAAACGACGGAGACTCGGGGATACTCGGAAAAAATCCGAGTGCTTCTTAGCACTGCAGGAGTCGAACCTTCGACTTTCCGATTACTAGCTCGGATGCTTTACTGCTTTGCTATAAGAGAGGAACTAGGCCGTTAGTCTGAGCAAAGTTTCAATCAAGTGTCGTAAAACCAAAACCAAAGCAATTACTTTACCCAATCAAAAAGGACGGAGACAATCCAGTAAACCAATCAAAACTCGAAGTAACTACACGTAGCCGACACAAACCGTGGGAAAATGTGCACGCGCGAGCCACGATTGGTTTTGGTTTCACTTCTGATTGGTTGAAAAAGTGGCGTGAGAACTTTGAACCAATCACTAAGTGAAGTAACCATAAACTAGAGTAATTCACTAATTACTTTCGACACTCAATTGAAAACCGCTCTAAGGAATTTCAATCAATGCCCATTTGACATTTGTCGCTTATTCCATGAAGCTTAATTTCTAAACTCACGCTTTCCTTACTTAGGGAGAGTGAGTCTGCAGGCCCACGCTTTTGAGGAGCTAAACAAATGAATAAGCCGCAAACAACGAGAACACCAAAACGAAAATCGTCTAAAGACTATAGAAACAGAAAGATTTAGCATTGCTTTTACGGCAAAAGGCAGACACCAGACTGAGATTTGCATTTTGCCAAAAAAAAAAAAAAAAACAAAGAACCTTGTTCGATTTCAGCTCATTTCTTGCCTGATATCATAACCACAGATATGCAGCAACTTGGAGAGAGAAACAAGATAGAAGAAGAGGATTTTCATGTTTCAAACAGACAAACAGCATCCCGCCGTTTGCCTTTTCACGTACAGTAAACCGTCGCGATGCTAAATCCCGAGGAAGAGCACGGATGGCACATTGTTGAGACCACTCGCCTTCTACCAATGTGGCCTGGGTTCGATTCCCAGACTCGGTGTCATTTATTTATTAAGTTTTATTTTGTTAGCTCCGCCAACTTAATATTAAATATACACAAACAAAAGATGCAAATGATACAATACAGGCAGGGACTCCGCAACAGCTTACACCAATTACTGCGGGCCCGGAACACGAAAAATCGAAATTGAAATCACAATAAAAATTAATGAGTTGTTAGTAGCAGCAATCAATGTTTCTTGTCAGATTACGGGCTTTGTTGCAACTTGCGCAGATAGACTTGAATGAGAGAGGATCTTCAGGGTCGTATGATTTACAGAGTGTATGCTTATAGTAGCTGAGTAGGTGTGCCTTGAATGAACTGAAAGAGATGGTTACGGAAAGGCCAATATCAACATGCATTCCATATTCTCACTGTGTGGATGTTTTTCATTTTTTGGGAACAAATAGAGTTACATTTGTGTTGCTACTGGATCTAATTGCTCTTGAGAGGACGCGTCTGGTGGGGATTACAGTAGGGTTATCCTTAACTATATGTGGGTTGAGTTTGTTGGTTTCCTTTTCTGCTCCGAGAGATTTTTCTACAGGTACTCCAATCAGGTCTGATATTTGATTTCTATGTACAGTGTCCCCAATTACAGTTTCGAAGGACTCACACAAACAATTCGGAGGATGATAGAGCGGTTTTCAATTGAGTGTCGAAAGTAATTAGCGAATTGCCCTTTTCACGGTTAGTTTTTCTCATTTGCATTACAATGTAATCTAACGTGGGTGCGAGGCAATTTCGGGTTAAAACTACAAAATGGCCCGAAATTGCCTCGCACCCACGTTAGATTACATTGTAATGCAAATGAGAAAAAATAACCGTGAAAAGGGCTATTGCATTGCTTTTGCATTACTTCACTCAGTGATTGGTTCAAAGTTCTCGCGCCACTTTTTCATCCAATCAGAAGTGAAACCAAAACCAATCGTGACTCGCGCGTGCACATTTTCCCGCGCTTTGTGTCGGTTACGTGTAATTTCTTCGAGTTTTGATTGATTTACTGGATTGTCTCCGTCCTTTTTGATTGGCCAAAGTAATTGCTTTGGTTTTGGTTTTACGAAACTCGATTGAAACTCGCTCTCTATACTCCTCCAAAAGAATGCCAGGGATTTAAATGCAAGTGTTCCTTCAAAATGTTGCATTTTCTCCGCAAACTGATGGCTCTAGCCGGCCAGTTCTGACTAAAGGAAAGTGCCCCTTAAATAAAGTTCATTATTATCATTATGACTCCGCACGTGCGTTTTACATTCTAACAAATTTCCTCGCTAGCACTATCCTCTGATAAACAACAGCATAAAATAACCATAATAATCGATTTCCTGGAGAACCAGAGCAAGTCACAATAAACTCTTCACTCTCTGTATTTTGAACGTGCTAGAACGTGACGTGAACGTGAAATGCATCGACGAACGCAAAGATATGAAAGATTTCTTTTTTTTTTTTTAATTTTGACAAATTTCTTCCAAACTGTACGACATGAAATGTCATAAACGTTAACTGAATTCTAATAATAACTGAAGCCTGGCTCTAAGACCATGTAACGAGTTGTAAAGGAAAGTGGGATGTTGTCTTTTGAAGTCGACAAAACAAAAAGAAGTAATCAATTAGTTTGGTTGTACGCTTTGGTCGAAAGGCATCAAACCTGTCAGGAACTCATCAAGTGGACCCTAGTCTGCTACACAGCCGTTTTTAGCGTCGTCACGCAACACTCCTCCCCACTACGTAACGACGCTAAAAACGGCCATGTAGCAGACTAAGGGGAGTCTCTATTTCCACTAATTCCTTGAGTCAACTCTTTCCTGAGTAAATTTATTTTTATGAACAGGTTTTTCCCGCTAAAAGTATCATATTTCCCTTGACGCTAGGATAGCTCTGTTTTGATTGGCTTTTACAAGAGTGGGCGTACTGAATCTCCCAAGGGAGGAGTTCTGTAAATAAATCTACAAGGAAGAGAGTTGACTCCAAGTATGGGAGATAGAAGTTACCCTTGATAAGCTCCTGTACCTGTTGATGTATCGAAATGTATATTCATGCACAATTTTTTGCATGATCTTTAATTATGGTGCTTTTGTTCGACTCCATGAGTCTGCTATAAACCTACTTGACGCCTGAATAACCGGAGTGAAAGATACACAGTTGTCTTCTTATAATAGCTTTGAGTTTATTAACTATTTAAACAAACTAAGTGGGTACCTATGAAGTGGATTGGCTAAAATCTTGTGTGGCATTCCTTGTTCGCTGCGATCCTGGAAGCGACGAAGAAACTCCTTGTAAGAAATCTTGCCATTAGATGGTTCGACGCCGCATCTGAGAAAAAAATAAATTCTTTAGATTTATGGATAGAAAACTGGCCCATTTTTGTTCGTTCAATAGTGAACGTTCCCGTGCGAAAAGAAGATCGTTATAACTGGGGCGAGGGAATATACCTCCCCATCCCGCTTTAAAAAGCTCTTTAGGAGGCTGGTTTCGGAGGAAACAATCTATTTTGTGTGATTTGTCGGCGGTGTCCAGATACATTGAATACGTCCAAGAATCATGATTAAAAAGGTTAGCAAGAGGAAAGTTTTATAACAATGGTCTGTTATACGAAAGCCGGAGGTACACGGGCGATCTCATATCAACGCGATATTTTCTAATCGCCAATTTTCGGGTCAATTTCAGGTGCCGCGCAGACGATCCGAGCTACAATACCTTTGCCCTTTAATGTCGTTAAACCGTATTACCTGATCAAGTTTGTGGAATAAGAAGATAAAAAAATAATTCAAAATAATTCAATAACTTAATTGTAATTTTCCAACAGTGCAATATTACTTATTTTTTCGGTAATGTAAGCAAGTCTATTTAACAAATAGATTCCATGTTGCCGTGCGTCTGTTCAGTAATTGATCACAGATGACGTCAATATTATATCATATTCATGTAAGAATACTACGGTAGATGCTTGTATATTGGTGATTGATACAATTAGATATATTTACTACTTAATTAATAGACCTTTGAGGTACCACTTATTAAACACTATTTTCAACAAACCTGGCTAAGAAATCATCCAGTTGTTTATCCGTGCTGAGTCGCAATCCGAAGTCCTCCATGACCCTTCTAAATTCATCTCGGCTTACTTTACCAATCCGATCCAAATCTAACTCCATGAACGCGTGTTTCATGTCAGAGAAACCTTCACGAAATTTACGCTTCAACCACCTTTCTACATCTATCGATTGTTTTCTTTCAACTTCAAGTTTTCTTGGAGAGGTTTCCTCGTCTTTTGTGCTGCTATCTCGCATGGCAATACCAAGTTTGCTCATAAGTCTTTCAGCACGTATCGTTCCATAGTTTTCGGTGTCGTATTTTTGCCAAAGTTTTTCAAATTCATCATCTTCCATATAAAAGCCTAATTTATTGAGAACATTTCTGAGCTCCGGCTTGAGGATTCGCCCTGAACCACCTGGGTTCATTTGTGGTATTATGTCGGCCACATCAAGAAACCTGAAAAGAGAACCAAGTTGGAGACAATCAGTATAACATATTCCGCTGGGAAAAAAAAAAACTCTCTCGCCAGTTTTTAGCCTATCAGAAATAAATCAGCCATCATTGCACACGTGAACTTTCCTGCACTGCGCTTGGCAATCTCTTCAAGTATCCGCAGGGAGATGAGATTGGCTCATTCAACAGTTCCCTTGTGTTGGGACTCGTCAAAAGCAGCTCTTTTGTTTTTTGCTCAATCTACTATTTGTTTAAAAACTCATGTCATAATCTCAGCCTATCATAACTCAATACACGAATCATTAGAGAGCCAAGGATTATAGTACGCCAATTCAGCTTAGAGGAAGGAATTTTTCCGTGCACACTTGTTCAGATGGGAAAATTCGTACTCGTGTTTTGCTCATCATCAGTGTGACTTGTAGACTTGCCACAAGTCGACCTCACGAGAATCCCAGGAGAAAATGTTTTGGCGAGCGAAACGTGATTTTTCGTACGCGAAGTGGATGAGTGAGCGACAAAGTCGCGAGAGGTCGACTTGTCTCGCTTGCAAGGTTTTCATATTTGCGATTCGCGCCAGAAAGGGATGCCGTCATTCGCAAGTCCTGTTCTTGATGGCGCAATCCCACGAAAACAGTCGAACATGTCTGTTTCTACGAAATAGAAAGAGGACATTTGTTGACTTTGTGCTAAAGTTATCAGAAACAAAGACGGAATAAAACGAATCTCAATCTCGAGTCACCGCTTGGAAAGGAGATCTCCAGTGATATTTTTGGACCAACACTTTGTGCCGTAATTTGTGCTGATAGAATCGAGATAGAAACGATGAAAGATCCGGTATGCTTCAGGTGTAGGAGATGTGCTAGACCGGGATTGAAAGATACGCTTAGTGAAACTTACAATTTAGCGATGCAATGACTCTCGTCGATAAATACACATGCATTTTAAAATTTTTTGTTCCATTCGACAAAAAATGTGTCGATAGTCGTTGAGAATCGCCTCTTGATTTCAAAACACCAGTTTATACTTAAGATTTTAAATATGTTGTTTCCTATAAATGACGCTCTATAAATGCCACGACAAGTGAGGCTAGAGACCAAATCTTTCAGGAGTGAAATCAGTGGAACAAAATACGAAGACGATAGCTTTGCAATCCTCGCCAAGTAAACGATCAAATGCGTACGGGGCTAGTTCAAAGTTCAGACTTTTCCCAGCTCCGGCTGGAACAGGTTTCCCTGGTAGTCGCGCAATTCGGAACTTCCGGTGGCCTTCGTAGCTATGTTGAAAGTTACGCTTCATAATTCGCTTCATTGCGTATGGGACATTTTGATTGACAACTCTGTCCCCTGGGGTCCACGAGGACTATTCTGATTGGTCTAGCTCAGCGACCCGTTTTTGGAAAATCCTTCGTTCCGCGAGCCATCTACATGAGACGAAGGACTTTTCGAAAGTCTACGTGACTTGCTCCAGGCCCGTTTTCCCGCGTTGTCACGCCGTCTGCACGAATACGCTTTGAGCTCATAATACGCTGATACGCTGATTGGCTCATTTGATTCCTACGTTTGTTGTGATTGGCCAAGGCCAAAGTAATTAATATGATTTTCTCCACCTTTGTTTTGCTTTTTCCTTGAGATGAGCATGAACTTGAGCAGCAGACATGTATTTGATGTCTGGTTTCTCTAATTCCAGCCACGCAGGTCCATCTTCAGCTTTCTGATAAGAAAAATACAATTTTACTTACAAGAAAAACACGCTCAAGTGCAGACTTAAGGGGCTTAGTTTCTAAAGAAGCTGTGCTGTTACGTTGGCGGGGAAGAGAAACACAGAAATGGGTAGATCAACTGTGACGGAGTTTGACCAAAAAGTACAAGTTTTCTTTTTTCGCCCTTGTGACCATTTCGCGCGGCTAGAAGAGGAAAATCTCTGCGGCCTGCGGCGCATTCTTACCTTAGGAGGCCTAAAGGATGCATAAAACTCGTCGTATGAAATCATCTTCTTGTGATCAAGTTTTAACCTACAAGAAAAATGTTGAGAAGGAACAAAAAGAATATTTTACCGCGCAAGCTAATGCCAACAGATTTGGTTACTTTTATATAGTATTTTGCAAAATGCCATTCAAAAAAGATTGGAAAAGGCTTAACTAAATCGCTACAGTGCTCCCATTTAAAAAATACTCTTGTGTCCTCCTGTTTCCAAAAGGGAGCTTAAATCGCCAGCAAACAAGGATACAATGTTGCGGAAAGATGTGGAAGTAAATGTTCCCCTGTTTGCGGCCCCAGGAATAATTTGTTCAGAAACATTTTGCTTCCTCAGCAAATGTTTCCTCGTTTGTGCACCGAGGACACATTTGATGATTTCGGGAAACAATGTTTCAGCAACAATGTTTCCTCGTTTGCGGGCGCCTACGCAAAGGAAGAGGACGTCGCGTACGCGAACGCCACAAAACAAATGGCTCTGCACGAATGTGTGTTTTGGTACATTTCTTTGTCCTTCTCGTCTTGACAACGACGGGAACTGATCAAATTTGAGGCCATGTGTAGGACACGAGCACCCGGCTGACAATAAATTTCCACACCGTTCATACCAATTTTATTCCTGGAATGTTAATATACACACTCCATGCTAAACGACTTGGAGTAATCGCACAATTATTACAATAGCGGGAAATAACATTTTTAGAAAACGTTCTCGCTGCCGTCGTCCTTGCTCTCATTTCCCCGTCCCAATCCTCGCTCGTAACCGCCAGCTAGTTATGTAGCCTGGTTCCCCGCATGTCGTCCTTGAACTCAGAGAACTCCCAACAACATCGTTCGTCGAGAGACTTTTTAAGGTTGGAATATTCATACTCTTTATTACTTACCGAACCATTAGTTTGTTAAACTGACTCAAACTAATAGACCTGCCCAAGAAATTTTGCAATATTCTTGCTAATGTCTCCCTGCAAGATAAACCGTAAAGATTTAATCACTATTGCACGACACCAGACCCACTAAGTTAAACTGCAACAGAGCTCTACACCAAAGTACCAAAGAAATGATACTCCGTCGCTTGCAACTAGCTGTCATGTACTGCCTGCCAATCAAAATTCAAAGTTTAGACAATCAAACTTCAAAGTTTACCCGCCCAATTTACCCGCCCAGCGAAAGGGCATTTTGCCTTATCAGAATGAATGAAAGGAAATCAAAAGAGGAATTTCTGTCCGATATGGACTGTGATCTTTTACAATGTGCAGGGGAATTAAGGAAGAAAGGGTTCACCACAACAGTGCGCGGTATTTGAGAGAAGAAGATCTGCATTTTCTCCCTGAAGGTCACAAAAGACCAGTCTTGATCCTGATTGCTAGGCTAGCTAAGAACGCCTTAGAGGGTAAATAGCAGCTTGAAGCGACAACCCTGAATCAAATTTGAAATCTCCTGCACGAGGAAAGTTCTCCACGTCGGGCTCAAACGATGATGCAGACGAATGTCGAGTACCGAAAACGAGCGGCGTTTCTCTTCCGACAAGCAGGCGTCAGTTTAATACTTAGCCCATCTGAGAGGTTCATCGATGAAATGAGGCAAGCATTAAGTTTACGCTTGAGGAAGCAAGCGCTAAAAGGAAAGAACTTGAAGAAACTTCTGCCAAGATAAGAGACGCAGCTTCTGCACTTATACCAGTAAAGGTATTCCTAAGTCATTTTGAAATGTGATAAAAATGTGTAAGCTTACCTGCTAACTACCCCTTTTCCTTCTGGATCAAATTCTTTGAAAGTGTTCTTTATTGTGTAATACCCAGTCTTCATTTTCTCTCGCAAAAGATACTCAATCTGCAGGAAAAAAAGAGATTAAAATTAAAAAATATTAACAAATAATATTAATACAAGTGACGACTTCTTGTAGGTTATCATCATCATTATCATCACTCTTATTATCATTACAAAGACTCTTTCATACATCACTGTTAGCTTTCTGTCCCGCAGATTCCAAATTATTATTGGTAGACCTAAAGCAATCCTCTTAACTTTGCAAAGACCCATGAGTTGGTTTTGCAACTCTTTCTTTTCTTCCTCTAGAACGAGGATAATCACCAGTGTTGGAGCAAGGATGGCGCAGTCGGTTAGTGCGCGGCCTTGGTGCAAGAGTTCCTGAGTTCGATTCCCGGATCTCGCATCCTTGTTTCGACTTCTTTCCCTTCCGTGTAGCTAAGTAGCTTTAAATACCCGTAAAACGGAGCACTGATGGAGAGGGGGGAGTAAAATGAGCGCACCGTCGACCTCAGGTTTGTCAGTTGAATTACTGTTACGAGTTATCGACGTTAAATATGGTTGCTTTACTTTACTTTACTTTACTTGACACTACCACATTTGTGTTGCTAAGTATCTTTTCAATATAATTTTTAGAGATGATTAGCTAAATATCTGGGCCCGGATGTTCAAAAGCCAATTAATGTTAATCCCAGATTAAAAATTTTGCTAGCCTTTGAGCTGATCGTTGCAGATCAATAAGTTATCGTGCTCTCAAGCGAATCTTTGCGGATTCAGGGTCCCTACCCTCAGGAATATTAAATTTTGCTAAGTATGGGGTCAAGTGAGTATTTTTCCACTGAACTTGCTTCAGTGTGATGGTGTCAGTTGGTGGCTGCATGCAGGGGTGGTTGCCACTCACAGGGTTGCCATGGATACCTCCCTGCCGGGCCTGAAGTGCACAGGCTCCCTGCCAACCTTTAAGGCACCAGTTCCCAAGCTCATCTATTGGCGATGAGTTTAAACAGTGTTTTAGGTCTAATTAGGCTTTAAAAGTCATTGCTCCTAATCTCAGTTTTAATCTGAATCCTAATCTTAATCTCAATGAATTAGGAGCAATAACGTTTTAGGCCTGATTAGGCCTAAAACAATAGTTAATCTCAAATCCAACCTTTGCCAGTTAGTATTCAGTGTATGGTGGGGTTATACATGGTGTTTTAGTGTTTCGTTTCGCTGTTTCATGGTTTAGTAATCCCCCAAAAATGTTGTGCACTTTAAGCTCCCTACTATTGTTTTGATAACATTGTGAATAAAAGTAAAACAAACAATGACTTTTGGGTGAATTTAGGCCTCAAGCTGTTTAACAAAAGTAGCACATTATTATCGTTAATAATTCATAAGCTTAACAATCTATCAGAACACTGATAAAACATCACATGCATGAGCTTTAAACCTGATAAAACATTCCTGATTAGAATTCTTTATATAATAATAAAAGACAGTAATGAGGCCTGGCTTGTATTTCTTGTATGGTAATATGTCCCTTCACAATTTGAACCTTTGTTCGGATTCCCAAAGAGAAGTGGTTCAAAAACCTTGTGGCATGTGTTTTATGGAGTCTAAAAACATCGTAACGCCTTGCATTTTTAAACCTGATGAAAGCCTGCTGCTCATTTTTTAAAACAGTATATCATTTATTTTTGAATGGCTATAATTTTTATTAAAGTGACCTTTATTGTCTCCTGTAAAATGTGATGCTAGAGGTTCTTAGATTGTCCTCCAATAAAGTGCTCATGAGCTAAAGAAATCATTTTTATTTTGAAATTATCTTTTAAAGTTAAGAACAAAAATAAGTTCAAGCATTGAAGCCTTAGAATGGTTTTATCATATGAGTGAAGAGCATTTCATTCATTATTTCATGGAGCAGTCATAATTGCAGTACCCCAGATTTTAAGGATAGGGACACTGCATGGCACTTATTTCATGAACCTCTTATTTGCAGACGGTCCTGGACAAGAACTTCAAACAGGGTCATGATTTTGGAACCATTAATCAACAAACTGGTGTCATATTATGAATGCATGAAACATCAAAATAGTAGCTGTCATAATGTGTAAATACTAAATGAGAATTTGCCTACCTACCAAAGAAACAATAAACCACCAGTTTCAACTTGTTGATAGCTACAGCAAAGGTACTACTGTACATGGTTGTTAGCCCTTTAACTCCCAGTGGCCACTTATAGATTTTACTCTGTCTAATGAAAAGACGATTTTACTTGTCAATAGGGGGACCCCCTCGGGCCTTTAAAGGTCAATGTGCCAACCAGAGACTGGTTCTTTTGTTCCAATGGTTGGCACATTGGCAAATCGAAACAAGTGTTTGTCATGTCTTCTCCCATCTTTTTGTTTGAAGAAAAAGACATTTTAAAAATCTGACTTCTGTCTAAAACAGGGTCAAATTTGAACCCATTTGGCACACAAGAGTTCCCACCCCACATTGCCGACAGCAAGTTTATTTACCAAATCTTTACGAGTCCATACCTCATCAACTGAAGCTTTGTCAGGACCCTGGAGTGATGCTGCACTACCAAGGCGTGACATGCGGCTTTCTGCACGGCTTGCCAAATCGGCACGACTCCCTGCACCATTGGAAAATTTTTAAAGAATCGAAATTAGTAACTATTCATTTGAAAATATTTTAAAATTGGTTGCATGTCAACTGTGAGCATGAAAAGCCTTTTGAAAATAACATTTATTTAACATGTTCCCGACAAGCGTGTACTTAAAGCATTCAAAAGAGACAATTTAGTAGATTATAATTTCAAAAGTTGAAAGATATTCGAGTTACTTTTTACTTGTTACGAATTCGAAAAAACACCAGCTGTGTACAATACTATGAAAAATTATACTAAGTTGTTCCATTTGACTCTTATGCCTTCTTTAAGATTATTTGGTCACGGGTCACGATTTTCTTTTGTTTTATTAAATAACAGAAGTGCTGCAACAGCGCGACCACGGAATGGCAAAGCAAACAAACTATATAATTTCAGTCGATTTGTCCGAGACGATTCGTCTGAAACAGGGTTTTGTTTGCAAGGTACCGTTTACATTACCAGGTTTTTTCGGAAACTCCTTTAAAATGTTAGAAGGCTAAAATGGAAATCTTCATAATTGCTAAATGGCAGATGGTGTCTTAAGAGAGGCAGATGTTTTTAGGAGCAATGCAAACAAAAGGACGATTCGACTTCCTTTCAGCACATTGAACTTTAACAAGTAATGTCCCTTCCCTCTCTCTTGTATCATTAAATACGACGACAAACACCTAAAGTTTGAACGACGAAAGAGCTTTTTCCGCGAGCGGGAACATTT
>NC_090892.1:4992986-5010486 GCF_036669925.1 Montipora capricornis
AAATGCTATTTTAAACATAGCTTTATTATCCTTGTTGCTGCAAAACGCCACACATAGTGTTTTAAATCATCACTCCGCGTATTCTTATTCCGGAATAGGGTCAATAGAACGCGCCCTTAATTGCAGATTGTTTAATACCCGTACTTTATCATATGGCCCGTACGGCCCCATGCGCGCTTTCATTGCAAAACTATTGGGAAAACCCCCCGTATGAGGGCCGTACGCATTAGCGCGAGCAGGGCCGGAAAAAGCCGTACGGCCCTACTTGAAACTCGTACAGCTCGGTTCGATGCAAGTTTAGGGGATTTCGTCGCTTTTAAACATCCAAGTTATTGACAGCCAGAAAAGCAAATGCAAAAACAGATAAATTTTCTGTGCAGATTTTTGTTTTTTTCCTAACTTCATCTTCTGAGTGCTCATAAATGTGTAAAAAATGATTATTGACTGACTTAAGGTCGGGCCGGACAGGAAAATATTTGGTGCTCGGTCCGTACGCCATGACCTCGGGCCAAATATTTTCCCGTCAGGCCCTCCCACTCAGTCAATAAATACATAGAATGGACCCTTGAGAAAGATTTCAAATGGGTTTCTAGTAGTTATCTCTCTGGAGCATCAGTACCCTCCTACCGGTTTTGACTAAAACTGAAGAGAAATATCCCAGGCTCCAGTTGTTCAAAAGGTGGATAACGCTATCCACCGGATAGTTCACTGTTCTTTGGATGACTTATCCACTGGATAGTGACTTATCCGGCGGAAAGCGCCATCCATCCTTTGAACAACTGGGAGCAGGACTATACAATCAACATTTTTCATTCTCAATTCATGGCATACCAAATGAAGGTTGTTTCAGCTGTAATTTGTCCTCATTCAAATGATATGCGAGAAAATTCTTGGGTACACGGTGTACCCACATTCCACATCGTTACTCTGGGCAGAGATTTTCATGATATGTGTGCACAGCAATTACTGGCGGTTCGCTTATCAAGGGGTCCTTGGCTCTCTTACGAAGCTCCACTGGCTTTTTTGTGCCATGTGAACTATGAAATATAATAAACATAGCAAAACTGGAATGCTAAAAGGATATCTTCGAATATTAACCATCAACTGGTACAACGACTGTACGAGGTTGTCAGTTAGCGATCCTGCCAAATGCACACGACACTAATTGTACAGGCGGTCTCCCTATAAATAGTTTCTCACAAAAGAAAAAGATGTTTCGGTCCGAGATTTTAATCCTTTTTCTTACTGCCGGTTTACACGGTACGATTTGTCGGGCCGATAAATCGGGCCGACAAATCGTACCCTGTAAATTGGAGGGTGTAAATTGCAGGTTGCAGGTCACTGCTTCACCACAGCTGAAACAACCCAAACCTTTACTAATGCTAACATTAGGCCTAAAAAATAATGTTTAAGCCTAAGCTTAGCATTTTTGTAAAGGTTTGGGTTGTTTCAGCTATGGCGAAGCAGTGACCTGCAACCTGCAGTTTACACCCTCCGCCGTGTAAATAATGGCCGAAAATGATTGCCAATGAGTAATTCCACTTTTATGGCATTGTTTCCGTTTCCTGTATGTGTTTTCGATTGTTTCAATAACAATGGAATTAAATGGGCTGACGTGAAACTCTCCCTTAACAGCTGTAGTACGCAATACAGTCAATTCCTGCCTTGCGGACACCCCGCTATTACGGACAGCAGCTAAATCCCCGGCGAAAGTTACAGACGTTTGACTGAAATAAACTCCCGCTATTAAGGACACTTTATTCGGTCCCAACGTTACAATTTATTGTTTTCTCTCTCGTTATAGCGGACACCGAGCAGCATCTTGGAAAATTTGCACACATATCAAGTGTATTTTTTCTGCTTTTTTTTATTCATTGAGGGGAGTTTAAGGTTGCTAATGAATTTAGTCTCCTTGGCGACAAAGTGGGGGAAGTTGCAATTCAAAGGAGAAGCGGTACACAGAGCCGATTGGAACGATATTTCAAGGCAATGTGATAGCTGATGTAATCACTAGCTGATGTTCAGGTTTTTCCTTGACAATTATTTTTTTTAGAAATGTAGGTTACTGTACTTCAGTACAGTAGAAAACCAAAACGATGATGGACATTGCTGCAACATACGATGACTGTTTTTTACGTACTGAGTACTGTACACAAAGGGTACGTAACTCCTGTTCTGTTATGTTCTGCTCTGTTTGTAAATAAAGTTCTGACGCCCTTTGCGTGCGACAACGGGTCTGAAAAAGGTACTGGAGTTAATGAAAATGAACACACGTGTGACCCCTTCTGTAAATATGGTTTAAAATAAAAAATTTTCTCGCACCCCGCTATTACGGACACCAAATCGTGGTCCCGAGGGTGTCCGCTATAACGGGAGTTGACTGTAACGGCGTGGGATCGCCAATAAAGGGTGGCTATTCTTTCAAAAGGGAGTCGCTAGAAAAAGTATGAAATCACAAGTCGCATAGACGCGATTAAAAAGAAAATGCTTTTATTCAGTCCAAGAACTTTATTTCGAAATTATTAAGTCAAGGTTTATTTACTTACAGCAAACGGTTTAAGTTATTACTAGGCTGGCTTGCAAATAGCAAAAAGCTAATCGCGGCAAGCCCGACTGTACACAGAATTATTTAGACATTTTTGTTAAAGGATTAAATGATTATTACCTACAACAACATGTAAACATTACTCTTCGTGCTTTCAAATATTTAGAAGATAGAAGGATTTAGGAGAAGAAAACAGTCTAGGTAAAAGAACAATATGTAACGCGAAAAACTAGTAAGACTAAAACTCAGCTAGAAATTTAATTTTTCATCTTGTTAATTAAGGTATCTATCTCGGCGTAGGAGTTTTCCAGTTTTTAGAATTTCAATTAGTTTCGTTTTAATAGTTTTTTAAAAGAACTTCTGGATAGGTTTTTGAGACTAGTCGGTATCCCATTCCAGATTTCAACACCAACACGTGAAAAGGCATTACTTTGAACGCTAAGTGCAGATTATTTGGTAAAATCATGCTCAGATGTTGAGCGTGTGCTGCAAAGGCCTGGCCAAACGCTCGCAACATGTTGCGTACGTTTGGCCACCCTGTAGCGATATGTTGCAACATGTTCGATCAAATTTGAAAACGGTCAAATTTTTCGTGCAATATTTTGGATGTTGCATGATGTTGTACTCGTTTGGCCACGTTCACACAACATTGTTGCATTAGGGCATGCGCGCTAGGTTCACTTGTCGCGCGCCGGGGGCCTGGGGCGCATAAACATTGACATGTTGCATTAAGAAAGTTGAAAATGTTGCGTTCGTTTAGCCAGTCCGTTAACACACGTCTTAACATCATGCAAGAATGTTGCAAGATGTTGCCAGCGTTTGCCCAGGCCTTAAGGATGAAGACTAGTAATTTTAGAAAATAAATTCGAAATGTTAATCGGTGCAAAATTAGTATAGCTATACATCAAAAATTAACAACTTTCTCATAATATAGGAATTTAAGCGGTAGACGTTTTTCTTTCAAGAAAGGAGGTATTGCATGTTCCCTTGCGTGAGCTAAGTGAGCAAGACGGAGTGCACGTTTTTGAAGGACAAGAACTTTATTTAATAGGGTCTCAGATGCACTTCCCCAAGAAGTTAATCCATATGTTATATACAGGTACAATGAGAGACTTGTAAATATTAAGATGACTTCGATTCGGAACAATGTCTTAACTTCGCAATTAAAAGGACAGTTTTGCTTCTTTTTGTTGTGAGGGTATGAACATGGTCTTTCCAACTCAGATTTTCATTAATCAATAACCCAAGAAATTTAATGCAGTTCTTACGTTCAAGAATATACATTCTTAATTTTCTTCATTATCAAAAATATTAATCTGGGGTAGGTAAAAATAACAAAGTTTGTTTTCTTTCTGTTACGTGTAAGTTTATTTGAGGTTAGCCAATTAAATAAGCTGTTCAATTCAGTATTTACAATTAATTCCAATGTCTCGAGATTTTCTTGAGAATAAAGGACATTAGTATCATCCGGAGAAAAGGAAACATTGAAGTTCTCTGGAGCAATGTTGAATATCGTTAACATATAACAAAAAAGAGAAATTTGGAGACTAACGCAATGAGAAGCTAGAGGTGAGACTGCCTTCTTCTTGCATCTGACGAAGATAAAAAAAACCTCAATGTTCACAAACGTTGCCTGTATGGCGGGTAGCGTCTGCTACGGAGTTCCTGCAAAAAGCGCGGTAACCGAAATGCCAAGAGACAAAACCTACAATGTACTTATTTCTTGTGCGCTTTCTTCCGCAAAACAGCGAGGGGAAAAAACAGTGAACCTTGTTCTCTGCGTTTACTACCGGTGGCGTACAAGTTGTATATAGGTTACTTCGCCTACTCTGCGCTAAGCGAATGCGAGTTTGAATCGCACTAAGAGATGATCGTTGTCGCTCCTAATGGCTGGGCAGAAAAATGTTCGGAGGTATAAGCTAACTAAAGCTACTCCCGCCTCTTTTAACGAATGACGTTTTGAGGCAAGCTACTTTACATTAAATTTCCTAAAAGGCAGTTTAAGAAACGAAAAATCAAACGTCCACGGAAACATCAGGCGGGTTCATACTAGGGACGTAAGAAGGCTTTTAAGTATTCCCAAGTTCATCTTCGAATGTGAACGGGTTTATTTTCGTTGAAGTACCTTACTTGGTAGCAGGGGAATCTTCAGAAGAGGAAGTACGACCTCTTGTCTGGTTTAATGTGTACTTGAGCAGATGCAGCAGGTCTCAAGTTGGCTTGAGTTTCTGTCGCACTTATGGCTTATTTGGTGAGGTATCATTATTCTCCACTGTCTCAAATCCAGCAATACACCTCTTTTACCACCCAAAATTCAGCATAATCATTGTTTGCAATTTCTCCTGGGACATGAAGATGTCCCATGAGAAAATCGAAAAAAATGCCTAGGTAAATTATTATGGGGTAAAAGAGGTGTATTATGGAATTAAATAAAGTACGAGAGTATCCCAAAATGACCATTATTTGTTGGCGCCGCTTCGTGGGCAGACGTTTGACGCAAACCTCAATAAAGTATATATAATCAAGTGAAGCTATGATCCTCGCAATTTTTGCAATTGCGTAGAGAAGCCTGAAAAAATCAGGACTTCAACGGGGTTTGAACCCGTGACCTCGCTATACCGGTGTGACGCTCTAACCAACTGAGCTATGAAGCCACTGACGTTGGGAGCTGGTCATTTGTGGGCCCTAATGTTCCCGTGAGGAATGAATCAACGATGAAATCTTTGCTCCAGTACGTGCAGAACCCAGTACGTGCAAAACCAGCCCGTTTTTGAAACGCGGACGGCAACTGGAAGAGACCATTTCGTGTGTCAAGGCAGTGGTGTCTCCCAGATTTTTATATTATCATCTACAGTGGCGAAAAGATACTCAGCAATGTAAATGTGGTTGTGTGAAGACAAGTTAAAAGGGAAAACAGCTCACTTCCGGTTGCCGTCCGCGTCTCAAAAACGCAGGTGTGAACTTGATTAGTGAACCTTGGTACTTTCGGAAATCCGGCACTATATTCGAAAAACGTTGGTTTTTTTTATTTAAGGACGTTCGCGCCAATTGTTTCTGCGCATCCCTACTGCGCACGCAAATGCACACGCCACGTCATACACGATCGCGCGCGCTAAGTAATAATATGAGAAATGATAGGGCAAAAGGCCATTGCTATAGCTTTGCCTGGATTTAACGGTCTTGGACGTTCGGTGACCCCTATTTTTCTTTTCAGAAACGGAATTTATTTACAATTATCTCCACGTTGTCCAAAAATGAACAAAAAATCAATGTGGGAAGTTAAAAAAATTTCAAGATTTCTGCTCACGGGACATCAAATCTTGCCATCTTGCGGCTGCAAGGCGAGTGAAACTGTGGTCGCTAAATGCGAACTTGATATTCACTTAATAAGTCCACTTAACAATATTTGGCAGAGAAGATTTCACTTCAAAGATTTAATTGCAATATATTTGGGTTTACAGACACTGGCCTTATTCGCTAACGAAGCCCGATTTTGTCACATTTTGGGTGTTTTTCCGGGCATGTTCTCTCCAAAACGAAGTCGGTGACCCCCCATTTTTTTTACATTTCTGACATAACTAACTCATCATCTTACAGTGGTAAAAGTTTCAGAAAAAAATCAATGTTGAAAAATTTTCGCGCGAACGTCCTTAATTGAATAACAAAGCGTACCCTACAATTCCTAAGCTTTCAGAAAATACTTTATTGGGGTTTGCGTCAAACGTCGGCCCACGAAGCGGCGTCAACAAATGATGGTCATTTGGGCTATACTGGTACCTTAAGCCTGGATTTCACTAGCGACGCTAGCGCAAGCGTAAGAGCGCTTATTTCACCGTGAAAACCCTGGTTGACGCAAACATATGCACAAACGCAAGGATCAATTTTTTTCTTTTTCCTTGTGCTTCGGCTTATGCTTGCGTTCGCTTGCGTAGTAAGAAAACGAAACGCAGCATAAGCACAAGGAAATATGCTACGTCTGGCCAATTAAAGCACTCGTTCCAGATTCCCCGCGTCTGAGCATTTGAACACAATGGCCTATGCCCCGTGGTTGATTCTCATTCTTATGTCGACGTTCGTTTTCACTGAGCATAAGCTACTTATCCTTGTGCCTGCGTCACTAGTGAAACCCAGGCTTTAAACTTTGCGCTATCGTTGGTATTTCACGGATGTTTCGTCTCGGCAACTTTGTACAAAACCAGCAAAGAAGCCTGCAACACAGAGTAGTGGCAAGAAAGCTTTTAAAGTAAAGATAGAACGATTTGTTGCCGTCGTAAAAAACAAACGTTATATTGTAGAGAGCTGCACTAAAATGTGAGCAAATAGGCCATTTCCGAGTTCATATCCGCCTCCTCTTCAAAGCGAGTCTAAGTGCAAAGTTTTTGTGATGGTAATTAGTTCTACTTTACATATGAATGAACTACACACTTAGACTCGCTTTGAAGAGGAGGCAGACATGAACTCGGAAATGGCCTATTCGGGTAAGATCTCCTCTTTTCTTTAACAGCATCGTGCTTTGTGAAGTCGCCTTGTAGTTATAAAGAGATTGAGCATTGCACTCACGTAAAAGGACAAGCTGCCGATTATCTCAAAAGCATGAATGATCCCTCATCGTAACGTTTTCCTCTCTTTAAAGAAGTTGCTCAATAAATCCCGATAACAGGCAAGAAATTACATAGTTCTTTTATTTTCAGATAAATGCAAAATTAAGCCTGACGTTTGCTGTAAACACTATGATGTGTGTCTCGCTATTTTATTGGCCCCACAAAGGCTTCGGCGAACAATGAGTCCCCGGGGTAGACAAGTCAAAAGAAAATGATGGTGCAACAAGAATCATCGCTTTTTGCCTCTCAAGAAATATTTCCGACAAGATTTTTGCTCACCAGTTTTGTAAATCGGACCTTCTTTACTTTCTGCCTGAATGACATTTCCAACGGAAAAAGTTAAAACTCCGAAAAACGTTTTATCGAGCATTTTTGCGTTAGTCGGCCTCGAAACAAACGGTTCCACTTCAAAAGCCACTATCAGCCCTACGATAAGTACACTATAAACAAGCGATTATTTAAAACCAAACTGCAACATCTTAACGTGTAAAAAGGGTAGTATTTAGTGATGATTTCCTTAACATTATTCTAATCAGTTTCACAATTAATAACATTGAAGTGATTTGCCCACATCATACAAAATGCTCTTATTGATCATTTCACCTTCAAAATTCTTGTAGTTTTCGATCACTTGACCACTATAATTTAAATATAAATAAATACCGAAACAGCAACAGTTTAGTTCATTTGACCGGCGAGACACACCAACGATCGGTTAACTTTGACAACATCTTGACAGGATTATGTACCACAACAGCTTCTTTCGGACTACTTTGCCAGAAACTTTACATCCTGTCTCATGATGAGAAACACGACTCACAAGAAGAAAAGACGATCAGAAAGATCGTGTGAAGGCTCGTTATGAATGTTCTGTCCGACCAAATACGCTAACTTGTGGGCATACTGCAAGACAAACAACAACAGCGTTGTGTTAATGCGCTTCGTAGTCGCAGTGAAGGCGTATTTTAATTGACACGGGCTAAGCATAATCCTCCCCGGAATTTTTGGCCGCCATCTTGAATTTCTGAAGGAGAGGAAGTTCATGAGTGGGGAGAGGAGTAAATCGCACCAAGGGGGTAGGTCAAAAGCGGGAGAAGTGAGAGGGAGGGGAAAGAACATTCATCCAACATGGTGGCTCGAATTAGTTCGGGAGGATCGATAAGACGCCTGCACTGCAGGCATTGCGCTTCGCAAAGACCTGTGACGGCTTTAAAGGGAGTATTCACTTAGGTGCAAATACGCCACCGTCGTTGTTGCTGTTCATCTTTGGAATTCCATGGATAAAATTATGATTCTAAAGCGACATAAGCCCAGTGTTTTTTTGAAGTAAGCATAGACTGACTTATAGGCCACTTCGGGAAATACTATAATACTCTTTGTCTGTCCTCCCAAATTTTGAATAAGCATTGTTTTTGTTTTCTCTTGGGACCATTGTAAGTCCCAAGAGAGACTGGAAACAACGTTTATGCAAAATTTGAAAGGGGGGGGGGGGGGGGTGTAAAGACAAACAAAGGGTATTATGGTATATTTCGAGGTGGCCTATTACGACGAAGATGAACCTACGAGCAAAATAGATTATCTGTCTGTCTTGGCCTTTGTTGCAGGTAGCAACTTACATTCAAGTCAACTGAAGCAATACAGCACGACCTTCTCCTCTTAATGTGATCTCAAAGAGTAGACGAATTCTATGGAGTGAAAACGGTACTAAAGATCGGAAGGCTACGATTCCTCAGATTAAACCTACCTGACACGGAGCAGGCACCCTGACTGTGCCAGGCCAGTTGTAATATAAATGCGTTAGCTTGTACGACAATCTGCAGAGAAAAAAAAAGGCGTTAAATTTTGTTTCCCAAAAGCACAGAAGCTGTCTTTGTCAAAGAAAACCTCGAGTGGTTTTCGGATTCTTATGCACGGAGATTTGAGTGCTGCTGAATGTTGGAATGATGACATGAATTTTTCCGCTGGTGAGATACTCGAAAAAAGTCCGAGTGTTCCTTTACAGTAGTCGCTGTGAATCGACGACTTTCCGATCACTACAATCATGGACCAAGTGTTGGGAAGGTAGAATCACATTGGAAATAACCCCCCCCCCCCCCCCCCCACTCCCCCTTATCAATGTTGGATTTTCCAAACAACAAAATGGTGACTTTTCTTCCAACATTGAATATGGGGGAGGGGTCGACAAGAGTATGATATTTCCCAAATAAGTACAGCCAATAGTTAGAATAATCGAATTAGGTGTGAAGGGTAGTGATGAGCGCAACCTTCCCAACAACTTTTAACCACGATTGTAGTTCGGATGATGAACGGGACTCTCTTGGGCGGGAGCTAGGCCCTCCAACTTGGTTAAAGTGACAATTGTCCCGCTTTACTGCTAGGACTGGAATAAATAGAGTATTCTCGCTATTGTCAAGAAAGAGATCAATGTTTATCACAGTAAATATCATGATAAATGTATTTCTTTGACGAATGATTATGTCTAACGGGGGTAAAAAATCGCCATATTTTTCATTATAATAGCGAGAACACAGATTTCCTTCTAAAATACCATAATTTCGTGTTTTTCTCTTATGGAACTCTGTTTCTATTCAAAGTTTGTCTTTGTTTCCTTGATATAGCTGCTGGTCACGTTAGCAAACATTTTCCGTTAGGATACTTTTATAGACTCTACCAATGGTCCTTACTCGCGCGCATGCAAAATGGCTGCCGTGCAAAGCCTCTACAGATTTCGTAGCCCGAGCCTCGAGTTGAAATGTTTGGGAACGAATTTCGGTGGATTAGGGTCCCTAACGACTCGCTTATGTCCAGATATGCAAGTAATTAGATACAGGCCCAATTTTGATATTCAACACGGATAGTCCCTTTAAGTCCAACCTTTTCCTACATATTTGTAACAACAGGGTTAGGGTAGAGGTTATCGTTATAGTTAGATAAGGGTAAATACCGCTGTTTGTTATCCAACTGTGTTAGTTACTGTACAAAAAACGCATGAAACGAGTACAAATGTTCCACGATATAGTATTGTACACATGGATGTTGTACAGTGGAGAACCGGTTTGACTAGTTTAGGTGCTGACGTTTCCTCCGCGCTCTGTCACACGTTCTCGGTTTTTTACAATTCTTAAAGCCTGCCATTACCTTTGCATGTAGTCGGGCTTAAGTTCCGATTTGTCATAAACAATGACGTAGTGAGTTGGGGTTACTGTTCCCTGGCGGACATGTTGACTGACGAGATAGAAGTCATACCTATGGGAAAAAAATACGCCAAATAAAGAACCTCTCTGTAAAGTGGGAGTCACCCTTGCCCATTGTATCTCAAACACAGGCAAAGTATACGGCAACCATTTGCTTTTATCGAACAACAACTACAAAACACATTCAAACATTCCACACATTCAAGCAAAACTACATGTGTATTTAAGGTGATTCCCTGGTTTTGCATTGCGCATTCCTACTGCGCACGATTTTTGCGTCATCAGCACGCGCACATGAGCGCGCGCGCGTACAAACCATAAGGGATTTCCCTCAAACTAAGCTCGATAGCGAGATAAAAGCTCCTTTTCTCTTAAACGAGCACGGTGACCCCCACTTTTTATTTTATAAATTCAATGAGAACAATATCCGCAATAACTGAGAAAAATTTTGGCAGAAATCTATAGCTACTTTTTTGGCAAATGAAATAAATGCTACAGATAGAGACGTAACGGGCCCAGCAGAGCAAGTCCAAATTATGTTTCCTTTAAAGGATAAAAATATCAATTAATAATGCAGGGTATTTGAAGCCATTTTTTCTGGGACGTAGATGAATAAGCAATCAAAGAAAGTCGAACTCTGTGTGATATAGCACGCCGCATTGAAAAATAATCGATCTTGTTTGTTGTGCACTGAGATAACCAAAAGTCACCTAAATAACCATATTTGTCAGCATCGTAGCATGAAAACAAGCACGGTGACCCCCTCTTTTTATTACCTTTTTAACATGTCCTTGTACTGTAATGTCATCATACCAAGTTTCATCGGAAATCTATGACGGGTTCTTTTACCCGGGAATCACCTTAAGTATTGAACAGTTTGCTTTCAAATTCTGCACCTTGCTGCCAATTCACCACCAGGTATCCCGCAGGAGATGATGGAATGATTGTCAAATAAAGAAAAATGTTTTTAAGTTTGTAAACACAAACTGAAGCTCTACAATGAATTCGCTTACCAGTCTCTTCGTGTGATAGTATGGTCCAAAACTGTACCAGGACTTGGGTTATCCAACTTGGGCATCGGTCCATGACCCTGAATGGCCAGAAAAACGTAGCGAGACAGTTGTCACACAGTTACAAAATGAAGACAAGCTTATAATGACAAGTCACTGACCTGGGTTGAAAAGATTCTGGTGTTGATACGCTTGGACACAATGACAACAGCCATCTTGGGGGTGTAGCCCTCACCAAACAGAGTAAAACACTCGGACAGTTGCTGCACTTCATATCCTGCCACAGTTCTAAGCTGGCCATCCCCCACACCGTCACGGAATACAACAATACGATCTGGTAATGCCTGGTTCACCTGTAAAGAGAAGAAAAGTGAAAGAAGTTCTCTCTACAACCGACGTCATTTTGCTAGGTTAAACTGGGAAAGATTGAGACAAGTCCCACATCGCGTTTAAAGAGAGACTTGACAACATTTATTTTAACTTGCATTTTAGAGTGGCAACAATACTTTTCTTTCTCTCAGAAAGAGTCTCTCCTGTATCTTTACGTCTGCTCACCTTAGGGACGGTGCCTACTATCGTTATTGCGCATCTCCAGATACCCGGGCTTCCTATCGGTAGTGCTTACAAATGCAGGGATGTTTTTGCGCGGCTTAAAACTATGTGCATAATGCCGAACTTACCAAGTGTTCTTGGTATTCAAAAGGAAAACTGGGGGCAAGCATGCAATTTTCAGAGATAATTACGCTTCACATTGGAAAGGAACGCCATACATTGCTTTGTATTTTAAAGCTTATCACAAATATCGATGATTAATTATCTTTCAAAAATGCGTGGTAACCCCAATTTTCTCTTTGGATTTCACCAACACTTGTTAAGATCTGCTTTTCCGCCAAATTCATACAACCACGCAAAAATACCTTTGAATTAGTAGGCACCGTACGTAAATAAAAAATCTACGACCTGAGTGCATGATGTAAGGGTCTCACCTCATGATACTTTTTCAGTGAAGCAGTGAGAGCCATTTTCAGTCCGTCGATGAGCTCTTGTCCAGGAGACTGGAAGCACACCCTTGAATACCAACGCGTGAGGTTCTTGTTCATGCTGGCAACAAACCCTCCGACTGAACGTCCCCCTCGGGAGGCATCATGATATACATCAATGCCAATCACCATCAAGCTTTTCTAAACGGTGAACATTACAAAACAAAGTTAACCTGCTTAAAATACCACTTCGATACATGTAGTTGAATTGAACCAAGTGCTATTTAACAAGGGCAAGGGCTACGGGTCAATAGCCCATGAGGGCGAAGGGTCTAATTGTTTTAGTTTCACCCAACTAGTCGGACAGAAAAGGCAACAATAAAGTTAGCAAATCCAAGTTGAAGAAATATTTATTTGGGAGTAAAACGAAAAAAAGCGTCACGCTTTTCGCTACTCTAGGACTATTACTAATAGTCCTCTAGTAGCGTAGCCAATTCAAATGCAGAAGAATCTAAAGAACGCCCACTAAAATTTTCTGAATCAACGATATGACTTAAACGCCCAAAACAACAATCTTAATCTAGAAGTTTTAGGTCAACTGCAACATGATTTTTATTGTCTATGAGCGAGGATATTTAAGATTCCAGGAACACAACAATGTTGTGGGGATTTCGTATATTGCCTATAGCTGCAAAGTGTCCATGTGATGGTGAAAACTAACCAATGGTATGTCTAAGGCCCAAAGTTCTCCACCCAGTTTACAGTTGATCTGTAATGCTATTTTCTGGGTAACACTGCGCAGCTTGTTCTGCTGTGAAATCGTCTTCGCATTGATAACCTACACACAAAGTAAAGAGTAACAACAGCAACTTCAATATTTCACATCTTTGCACCACATTTGGATCAGTATCATGACAAGCAACTAAAAGTACACCCAACAAGCACGATTCCAAATCAACGATTGTACATACCCTGGAGTACATGTATCATTCTAACAATGACAGAAGAACATTTAATTCAGGAATTACACCATTCTTCCTTCACTCGCATGAAACAAGCTTTATAATGGATACTTTCCCCACCCCCTTTTCAAATTAAAGTTAAAAAAATAAAGTTGAAAATAAAGACCATCACAGTTATAAACATTACTTTTTCTGGCTTTCTTTCCTTACTGCTCAAGTAACATTTATAACTGCACTGACCTTCATCTTGACTTGATTGTTTCCACAGTTCAAATATATGGCTTTCATATATATATCAACTTTTGTCAGAAAAAAAAAAAAAACTCGGCTACCACAACAGTTATTGAAAGCTAACCTTTTTACAACCGGTCCTTAGACTTAAAACACTGTTGATCAACGCTGTTTAAAATAGGTGTTTAGGCTTAAGCACTATTTGAGATGACTGCTTACATGTAGACCTAAATACAGTGGATATGAATTTTAATTGCATAATTATCACAAGTTGTCCAGAGTCCTTCTACATGAAACATGCCAACAGCCAATCACAGGCCGGTGCAATTCCTGGATTTCGCTGTAAACAACATTTAGGCCTCAGTAATTCAGAAAAATGATAGCTCTATCTAACCAATTGAACAACTGAGGGTCCACCCTTATTAAATGCTATTCCAAAAGCGTCATTGCCTTAAAACTGGGAATATCAACAGCAATTTACAGTGTTACCTGTGAGGGAACAGGGCTTTCAACACAGCATAGCTTCTTTACAGCAGAGTAGCGATCATCTCTAGACGTTGGAAAGATAATGACCACCATTTGGACCTGAGGGGTCAAGTTCTCCCTAATATTGCGCAGGTAAGTTTCAGTTCTGTCATTTGGCATCTCAATTGGCACTGGATCATTTACCTACATATATGATAAGGAGAGAGTGCTCTGATTAATTCAGCCACTCAAAACTGTGATTACTATGATTAACCATACAATGTTTATCATGATTAAATACTTACCAGTATTTAAAAACTTAAGATTTAACACTTATCAAGGTTGCTGCCTACTGGTAACGGTCGCCCGAGGCGCCTTATTTGCGAGCGGCGACCAAATTTCTGAACAAGTAGCCCGAAGGGGTGCCTTATTTGATTCATCCTCACTTTCTTGTAAATATGAACCCAGCTGAAATTAATTAATTCTGGGCTCTTGAAAAAATGACTTGGGCTACTAATTTTTAATGTTGGAAGCCCGAAGGGCTCCCGGAATTTTTTCTTAGGCAGCAGCCTTGCTTATCAAGGTCTGAGTTTGTTTTGATGCTTCCTTACCTGATGTGACTTCTTAACTCTATAAAGAATAGATACTTTCCGAAATGCTTACTTCAAAATAGGCCATTTTTGATGGATATTCAAATTTCGCTTAATAACAAAGCTAAGAGGACATAAAGGAACTAAATAAACAAGATATAAGTTGCCTTTGTTAGTGTCCTTTTGGCCCTGCTATCAAGTAGAATGTTAAGAAAATAATATGTCCAAAGATGCTAATTTAAGGACGGTGCCTACTATTGTTATTGCGCATCTCGAGATACTCGGATTTCCTATTGCTAGTACTTATTAATACAGGGATATTTTTGCGCGGTTCAAAACTATGCGGAGAAAGCAGAACTTAGCAAGTGATCTTGGTATCCAAAATGAAACTTGGGTGTAACTATGCATTTTTCAGAGATAACTGAGCTTCAATTTGGAAAAGAACATCATACATTGCTTTGTATTTTAAAACTTTTTACAAATATTGTTGATTAATTATCTTTGAAAAATGCGTGGTTACCCCCAAGAGTTTCTTTTTGGATTTCAATAACACTTGTTAAGATCTGCTTTTCCTGCATATTCAGTAAACCACGCAAAAATACCTTTGAATTAGTAGGCACCGTCCTTAACATTTCCAGAGGGTTCATTAAAGGTCAGGCTGAGTGCAAATCAACCACCTATGAACACTATTTTCCCACAAATTTACCGGCCTGTTTTCCTCTTGCTTTACTACATCAAACACATTCAAAATGCCCCGCAGCCAAACCCAGATGACCTCCAGAAGATAATCTTAATGAACACCCTGCCTTCCCCTTCTAGGAGTGACACTTGTAAATTTTTACCTTGTCTAATGCCAGACGATTTTACTCATCAATGGAGTCCAGTTCCGGAGAGAAAGATTTAACGAAACTCCTTGTCACATTGCACAGATTATGACCCTACCTGAATGCCCATAGCAGGGGTCACTTTCCTCATCATATTGATGAAATCCAGAGCCTTGCTCTTGTCTCTATTAACAAAGAAAACAATCCATTTGTTGAGTGGAACAGGAGTGATCACTTGCTCATTAACAGCTTGCTGACCCCAGTCAGCCTGAGGGCTAGACTGAAATGATGTTCTCCCAAGGACAATCTTCTCTAGTGGTAGCTGCCGTCCCTGAGTCTGAAAAAGTGAATGGCAATTATGTTACATATATAAATTTATTGCAACATGAAACTAGAGATAAAGCATGTGTGTAAAGAAAATTGAGTAAAATTTCAATAAATTCCCAACCCTCCCCCACCCCAAATTTGCAAATTGGCTCCTTTCACCAGGGAACCGTCAAAGCAATCAAGAATGTCAAAAGCAATGAAGAATCCAAGGTGTTTTGCAATGGGTTAAACCATCTCACTTGACTAAATGGTATTGTGTTAACTTCATCCACTTTGACAAAAAAATAGTTTGGGTGTTTATAAAGGGTTCATCCTAGTAAAAACTGGATGTTAATTAGCTGAAATGACAGGAACAAAGTCCCAGTAAACAGGTCCCTGTGACCTGTCTGAAACCATTCTGAAATTCTCGATTCACGATAAACTTGGTTCACTTACTCTAAGCATTGTTTGGTCAAGTTGAACTCCCCAAGATGTTAGCTCTTTAACAGCCTAAAACAGAAGGCAAAAAAGAATATCATGTGGCAGCTATAATGTGTGGTTCCAGAAAATTTCCATACCCCTAATTTAGGAAAGTGTATACAAAGTGATGCTCTTACTTTGTTTCTTCAAAAACTGATGTACAACCAGTGCAAGGTTGAACTTCCAAAATGAACAAAACTACTAATTTTACATTAACAGCATTCTACCTCTGGGCAAGAATTGATGTTGTCAATGAACTTCATCATTGCTTGTTGCCTCTGCATTGGGCTCACTCTTGTGTGGGCTGCTATGTCCTAGAATACAAATACAAAGACTCAATCACATTCCTTCTAAGCCCTGTGGCATAAGTGTTGTGAAATGTTTCCCTTCACTGACAAAATTCCTCAGGGGCAGTGCTTGAAAAAAATTACTGTTTCCCTGAATAGCAAAATATTACTGACCTTCATCACTCTGAAGTCTTGTCTTACAGAATCTGTGAGTCCAGTGATGTAGCATAGTTCCGGAATTAAACAGACTAGTCCTGGTTTTTTACCCTACGACAAAAAGAAAGTTAAAAAGATTGAGAACATTTTCTCTGTGATACTAACAGAAATTTGTGCTCAGCATTTCTGTAAATTCCAAATGTACAGAATTGTGGGAAAGCTGGTGACCATAATTTGAAAGCTTCTCCCCAAAAGGAATCTACCGTACTTATTCGGCTACAAGCCGAGCTCGGCTATAAGCCGAGACCCCAAACTTCTTACGGAAAAAATCAACTTGATTGACACGAATTGTAAATGCATAATACTCGGCTATAAGCCGAGACCCATTTTAGGTCTTGATGTGTATTATCGACTATGGAATTTTCGTAATTTAAAATACAAATTGACATTGACTGAAAAATTATACTCAAAGCAATCAAAATTAATGAACACGAAAGATAAGAAACGAACAAGCAACGTGATCGTGACGTGACGAATATTATTAAACAATTGTTGACCTCACAGGAAACGTGTCTTCGTGCAAGCGAAGCGTTTTATAAAAAGTTATTCGACTGGAAACCTTACAACCTCGCTCTTTAAACTTAAAATAGTCGCCGAAGCAGAAGCTGTAGAAAATAACTCCGAGATCGCCGGAGAATACGGCATCAGCGAGTCGATGGTTCCGTCGCTGGAGGAAAGATAAGTTTACACGATCTGTGATGGTGCAATCTCGTTCCCAGACTCCTCGTTCCTTCGATGGGTAAACCAGGCCCGAGGAGATGGGAAGGCGTTCGTTCAAGACTTGTGGCACCTCTATAACGCACTCGTCG
>NC_090892.1:5015486-5017986 GCF_036669925.1 Montipora capricornis
GAAATTTAGATCAGGTAAACGTACTCAATTCAACATAACTAATAAAACTAAATTAACCTTTGCAGCTGATGTCTTTTTCTGAGGTGAAATAGACCTTGAAAAACGATACATATTAGTCTAAGAAAGAAAACTTCGGTCGCACGAGAGTATAAAAGGCGAAATATTGTAACTTCTCACGCACAGATTTTTTTGTTTTCTGTTAAAATGGACAAAATCAGAAAAGGAAGTTATCTACAGAAAGAAAAATAGGGGTCACAGAGCATTCAAGAGAGTAAAATCCCTGCGAAGTTCTCAAAGCGATGGTATATTCGCACTGTCATGTCATTGCGTGACGTTTCCAAGAAGACCTGGGTCCACAGCTATCCAATGATGCCACACGCTTTCACGTTCCATTCTTGTGGAAAATGTTTGCGCCTTTAGCATCGTGTCTACCTTTGTGGTCTGCGATGCATGACCTGTGCGTGACATGCGCAAAAAAATGCGCAGTAGCAATGGGCGCAAACGTCCTTAAGAATGCCACAGGGTGCAACAATATACAGTGTAGAAACCCAGGAGGGTTGCTTCACACTTTAAATAATATTCTCCTATGACCTTTAAATTAAAGCATACCTTCGTAGCACTGAATAGAGGTGATGTACCCAGGCCAAAGCTCAATCTTATGTTGAGGAATGCTAGCTGGTCTGTTTGGATCATAATAATACCGACCCACTTGCTTCAGCTGAAGGAGGTTCATAACTCTGCAATCAAGGATTGTATTATTTATGCAGTGAATTTCACTAACAGTTGGAAGTGCTCGAAATTAAAAAAATTCCAGGTTGTCCCTGTTTCAAAAGCCGGGCAACTAATAAATGATTGGTTTCCCATTAGGAAACCCCCTACGATATACGCCGTGTTGAGAAGCAATCATGTGGCATTGGAGTTGGGTATCCCATAAATCAAAGCATGCACCTGTGAAAGCGCACAAAATTCTGATTGACATTTTGGAAGAATTCATTCACGTGAAATAGGCTTTAGTTTCAGTTCAGGTAATGGCATGTTTTTGAAAGGATGCGAGTCAGCTGCTAAACAGTTTCAGCAGTTTTAAGCATCGTTTTGTTCAGTTTCAAGAGTCTGTAGTTTACAGAAAACCTGCCACCGAAATGGAATACCGTATTTACCCGTGTATAAGTCGACCTTTTATGGCCTCAAAAGAAGCTCCAAAAATCGCCCTCGACTTATACACGGGTCAAAGATTTCGAGCCAAGTTCCAGCTAAATAATTTATTCAAAATAAACATCATAATGTGGTCGTTGGGCATAGCGAACGCAGTGGACGAAATACTTCAAAATGAATGACGAAAGACTTCAAAATGAATGTAATTAAGCAATTCCAGTTGAAATGAAAAAGGATTTGTTTTACTTTAAATGTTGAAGATACTCAAAGGACAAATATGAAATAGACACTGGAAATTTTCGTTTTCCAAAGGCGGAAAGCTCTAAAAAACCTTCTTGTTTCTTTAAATAAAACGCGATCCTTCAACGGCTTAGTAACCTGGCACAATTCCTCGTGATGGCTTGCAAGCATGATCGTCACTCGTGTTGCCTGAAAATGCTGGTTGGTAATGATTGTTTTTTATTCTTTATACAAACCTGGATGATTTAAATGCTTTGCAAACTTTGTATTGTTTGGTTTATGAGTTTTGTTTCATTTGCCATGTGAGAAATTATAAGTCAAGCACCAATTAAACCTTGCACATTTCGCATCATTTTTGAAGTTATTTTCAAAGATTGACTCCTGCTTCTGTGATGTTGTGCTTATCCTCTAAAGCCCTTTATCCTTGAACAACGAAACAGGTTAGTTTGAGGTTTACATGTTCGATTTTCTGAGAACTTTTTCGAAATTCAAGGACAAAATGCCCGCACATACAACAACCGCTGAACCACAAAACTATTAAGCGCTTGAGGCCCTTAATTGTTTGTGAATCCACAGTTCCAGAAATCGAAGAATGCAAGATTAATATCCCATGAACATTTAGCAAAGAAATTAAGAAATTGCTTTTTTTGCCATCAAAAATGGGGGGTCGACTTATACATGGGATCGACTTATACACGGGTAAATACGGTAGTTCTTTATCATCATTGTATTTATAAAACACTGATTATTCAGTGATCCAAGTGATCTTGTATCAGTGATCCTTTTTTCGGACCATCCCAAATGAACGCACCCATTGTCTTGCATTTTCCAATCTGACTTTTTTTTGTGAAAGCCACAGATAGTCAAAACACGGAATATGCTCAGGTGCGGAAAATTAATAATCATTTATTATTGTTAACTTCACACTACTATTGGAAATTGCCTTCAGAAAACCGAAAAGTGAGTCGGGTGATGCTTATGTAATTAATTTTCTATTTTTTGGCTGGGTTGTCCATTGGTTTTTCTTCGGGCAACCAGACTTTTCATTTCACCAAAAACTGGTTGCCCAGGACGACTGGACGACCACTAATTTCGAGCAATGATTTGG
>NC_090892.1:5020486-5060486 GCF_036669925.1 Montipora capricornis
ATGTCAATATGTTGGCCTGTAAATCAAAGCTGTGAAACTAACTACAGTACCAATCAGAGATAAAGCGACAGAAATGTTGTTGTTGTCTTTATTATTTCAATGACAAATCTTTTTGTTGCTGATTTTTCCAAATTCCGTTATGGTGGATTTTTCGAAAGACTGTTTATGTTAGCTGCGTAAGCCGAGTCGATAAGAGCCTTGTTCATGAGATCAGTCGTTCATTCTTAAGCCGTTCAACTATCTTTTAAAAAAAAGCTTTTAACCGTTCAGTTGTGAAGGTCACTAGTTTAGAGATTTCTTTGGCCCGTTCAGCTTGTGAGCTCACTCGTTCAAAAAAAGTGGTTTGATTGTTCCTTTCAATTGTGAGAACGATTTCACAACCCGTGAGTCACCTGTGAGCTTGCCTTGATTCAGTTGTTCAAGTGACTTTCCTAATGAACTTTTTGTGTGAGAGGTCACATTTAATGCACCGGCAAGAAGTTGTAAACACATGATTGCCAGACATCTGTGTATGGCTTTTCAACTGCCTTGCAGCTTTTAAATACATGAACCCAAAGCACCGGGGACAATAATTTTGACGACATTTGGAGTGGTCTTTTGCTTAAAAAATAAAATCATTTGAGATATACAGGAATGAAAATACATGTTGCGCTGTTTCAACACGAAGATGCGAAAATTTGATTTGTCAAACCGACTTCGAGAAAAATCTTATTATACTTCATGAAACTGAACAAACTTTCAGTTCCTTGTGAGACAAATTAAACATCAGTAGGGAGGTGATGAAAGGTCAAAGCACCACAAAAGGTCAACATCCTCGAAATGTGATAGCGTTTAAAAAATATGCACTACATCCAGAGAGAGTCTTTCTATCGCAGCATGTGCCAGTTTCATATTTTAACAGGTGGGTTGGATCAAGCCTGAAATGTAGGCTAATGCGGAGAATCTTTATTTCCCCCACATTAGCCTCCATTTGATGCTAGATCCGAAACAACAGTGAGAGTAGGAAACTGGCCTATTACTATTATAAGAGATGTGCTGTTACACATCAATACCCTCAAACACTTACTGGCTGCTCCAGTTCTTTAGGAAGGAAAAGAATAGTTCCATCAAAGGCACTGGCTGGTCCCAACAAATCGTCACTGTGGATCTTCAGGAGCCTATTTCGTTCTTTCCTGCTATCAATTTCTGGGCTACAAGTGAAGCATAAAGAAAGCACAATGTTAAAACATCAGTGATGCCAGCCTCTTTAAAAGTAGCCAAATATTACTTAAATAAGTGATGAAAAAGTTGGTTTACCTGTAAGACACATGGTATTGGTATATTTTTCGTTCAATAAATCTGATTGGAATGTAGTTCGAACTCAGAGATGTCCTAAAATGTAGATGATTTTCATAAAATTAAAAATCTGCGCAAGAAGTAGATAATCAAATTATTATTCTTGCACAAGAAAAACTACATTTTTGCAAGTTTAATGAAAGGTTGAATTCATCAATACGTGATACATAAATATGCTTACGGTTTTCCTGCTGTTCCTTTTTCTCCTGTTTGGCTGGAAAACAATCACAATTAACATTTACATGTAAGTATTTGTAATTGAAGAAAGTTGAATAATATGGAGAAGGATACAATTAAAAAGGATATTGTTCTTGTTGAGAAAGGGTCCACCTGGGGTATTACTATTAAATGCTCATGCGTGTGTCTGCTATAACTAGTTTGTACTTTGAGACTGGTAAAAAGTACAATTGCTCTAAATACCAATAAATTTGTCTTTCTTGACAAAATTGTAAAATTAATTAAAAGATCATGAATAATGTAACAGTTTAATCATCAGTCATAGCATCTTAACTGCTAAACTGAAATGATGCAAACTGTAGCAATGTTGCAAGTGTAAAAATTGAACCACATCATTGAATAATCTGAAGCACAGAGTGTCACTTGCAAGGCCACATTATGTAAGGATTCCATACCCTGGTGCATTGCCAGAAACACGCAGTAAGAAAATTCCTAAAAGATATTTTAGTAACAATAAAAGGCATGATATAATGCGATGGGTTTTAGTTCACTTCATGCAAATAACACGTTTTCAGCAGATGGTGCTATGCAAATGCAACCACAAGCAAGAGAAAAGAGTGAAAGCCACTGCTGCTGCTGTTAATTTTAGGACTGAGCACGAAGCCTCAATTACTCTCTCTTCAGTGACACATTGCTGGGAAGTATGGTAAGAGTAAACATTGCCTGCATCTGCTATTTTCAATTTTGGTCAAGTCTACCTAAAATTTTAGAACTTTTTTTTGCTACTGATTGATTGTTACCACAAAAAAAGTCCTGCCAATTACACATTGGGGCAATGAGGGTGGGTGTACATTTTAGGTACTATAACACTTAACACATACGTTGCTGCAACATCGGCCCCCACTCTCATCCTGGCCATTTCTGCTGTAGGAACCTGTAAAAATAAAAAAACAACAAATTTTGAACACAGAAACCAATCATAATGATTTTAAATTTCATGAGAATATTTTCAGGAACCAAAAACACGTGCTTCTTATACAATTAACCTACCTCCGGACCTCGCTGTTGAGTTTGAGGTGGTGAAGAGCGTTGTTCTTGAACCTGAGAGGATGGTTGTCTGTCAGATTGTACAGTTGGTGCAGCTCGTCCATAAGGAGGGACTCCTCTGCCATATGAGGCCATCTGAGCACCTTTAGAAAAATGATCAATTGCCTTTTCTTCAATATGACCTCACCTCTAAGTATTTCACCAAATTTGCCAATTCAAAACAACTGTGATCAAGAAACTCCTTTACCAAAGCACTGACATGAATATAGAAAGACCATGTTTATTTTCAAAAAATTTCAAAAGGGCTGAAATACCTGCAAATGACAGATCCAATAAGTTGCTTCAAAAATGACATACATTTTTTTTATTTACATCCAAATACTATTCAAATTGACACTCAATGAAGTTGAAGGGAATAGTGTATTTTCATCCACATGGTTTAAAAACATGTACTGCAAAACCCCTCAGATAAGCCACACCCTGAATTTAATTAGCAGCTCAAATTTTGGAAAAGTTTCTTGAAAGAAATCAAAAGAAATCTAAAGTAGAGTCTTGAGAAGTCTTCTTCATCATCCACTGTTTATCAAACGTAAACTCACTATTAACATTGACACGGAAATACTTATGTAATACTTAAGTCTTACCCACCATTTTATCACTTTAACATCATGAACATCCTTTCTACCAACTTTGACATGATTGATATTTTTCTCGAATTTGTTGACAGGAATTTCTTTTTTCAAACAAATAAACATATTCTGTCCTTAGACACAGTTAGGGTAATCATATCAAGACAAAATTTGGCAAGGGTGTTAAATACCCATTAAAGATTGCTCTCATCCCACTTTCTTCCAAAATGTTACCATGGCAATGATATAAGGCACTTCTTTGAGCCTTAAAATCAAGATAGGTGTTTTTTGAAAAAACAGGACAGTGAAATCTTCCCATTCAGCGTTACCAGATAATGTTAGAAATAATCTCTGAAATATATAAAATTCAACAAAATCTGTAGGTCAGTTTTTCAGAAAAATAAGTTTTTTAGAAATGTCTCTAATTTTTTTTTTCACCTACAGAATTTTTTTTAAATTTGAAAGGCAGACGTTTTAAATTAATCTAAGCTAACATGCAAAAAATGAAAAAAATTCACCGTCCGGAAGCAGAGATATAAACGAGTAAAGTTGCAAAATCAGGAAAAATGAGGGGGTTACAAGATCGGCATTTACGCATGCGTCACCCACTCATTCGAGTGCACGCGTGAGTGAAGCTACAGGCCAACACAAACAGATTTAAGTGACCATTAAAGCGTGTGTGTACAATTTTCGTAGTTTTTGTGAATAGGTGACGTCTATTTATATTCCATATTAATAGGAATTTGAAGAAAAGTGAATGAAATTAGCGGTATTTGTCTATTTCTGGTGACCCGTTTTGAATCTTAAGCTGACACAAGCAGCTTTTAGAATTGCGTGTGCGGCTTACATGCACACGCTCAGCTGAAAACCCTTTCGAGCCTCCTTAACACTGACAGTTTTTCCATAGATTTTTGCGTGAACAGAACAATCGAAGCTTTGTAACGAGGCATTCGATCAGACACGAAAATGAAAAACTGGACACTGGAAGCAGCGTAATGATTTAAGAGTTTTCCACAAAGTGATAACCTGCATGAAACATTGCCCAGTGTAACAGGTTCTTTACTATTTTGTTCATCAGTAGTTGACACAAGACTATTTCTTCGACAAATTTGCTATCAAAGTGCGAAACAGTGAAGAAACAGTGGACCACCTACCACGTGAATACTCAAGAATGGTGTGGTATTTTCTTGCTCATGGGTTAAGACGGTTAACGCTTTTAGGGGGGACAACTGTAAGCGCTGTGATATTAAAGCTTACTCTTACATGAACAACAGCTCTTTTAAGAGCCACCAAACTTACAAAAGCAATGACCATTACTCCCTTGTAGGTTTGTGTAACATTTTATTTAACATACTTTTCCAAATGTTCCCACAGATAAGACCCACCCCCGATTTCTAGGGATGATTTTTGGAAAAAAAAGGTGCGGCTTATCTGCAGGTTTTTACAGTAACATACTAACCCCTTCCATAATATGGCATTTGCTGCGGTGGAGGGGTCACAACAGGTTGTTGACCATATTCTTGAGCTGGCCCTCCATACATCGCACTACCTCTGCCATACATTTGACCCCGCCCTGCTAAGAAAAAAAGTAAAAAAAAGTAACTTTAAGTTAACTTGGCAAATCAACCCAAAAAGAGAGTGCAACTGAAATTGTAATGCGGGTATCATGCATTAGAATCATGCATAGTGCACCGAGGTTTTCTGAAGCAAAAGTGTAAGACGCTTCCACAGTGAGTAACTATAGAGAGCTACATGTATATGAAAAGGAAATGCTGTATGTACCAGGCATCTGTTGGTATTGACTTTGTTGCTGTTGGTATGGCTGGTGTGATTGGAAAGGTTGCATGGGTCTTTGCTGGTAAGCTTGCGCTTGATACTGCTGGGCAGGTTGCATGGGTCTTTGCTGGTAAGGTTGAGCTTGATACTGCTGGGGGTAGGGCTGTCTCTGACCATACTGAGCAGGTCCAGGTTGAGCTAGACCCTGAGGTCCAGGTTGAGCTGGACCCTGATGCTGAGAAGGCTGAACATTCTGTAATGAAAAAAAGCACCAATAGCAATAACTAACAACTCTGAGTGAAGACAACACTTTCCTGATTTTCACACATAGTCTTAATAGAAAATTTTGAATACAAATGGAGTTCAAAGTTGACTTCTTGAAGGGACACCAACATGATTAGATAATTGGGCAATCATGATAGAAAACGCAGATATTTTAACTTTGAAGTCCAAAAATACAGTATATACCGTATAAACAACATCGTCGCTCTTTGGAGGTTGGGTGCCCGAAACATCCTGGAGCTTCCACTATTGGCAAACTCGACCCCCAATGAGTCCAAAACAGCCCTGTAACCAATGCACCACCCCTCCATCCAGCATTTTGAACCAGTGTTCAGAAATGATACAAAATTTCTCACCTGTCCATTTTGACCTGCCTGTCCGGGTGGTCTTGCTGGTTGTTCCAATGCCTTCAATAGAAAAACAGGAAAAGAAACCACATGTTACGAGCTAAAAAAGACAGGGAAGAAATATGTTGCTACTAAGGAGACAAGAAAAAAAAAGGAAAACTTTGGTCCCTGGACAATATGCAACTATCTCCAGCCAACAAACTTGGCAAAAGGCACTCTCTGGACACATTGCACTGGGATCTGTGGTATATATAGTGCAGCTCGGAGATAAGCGAACCGAAATATACGCAACAAACGGGCATACGCAAAAAGCATAAACGCATCAAAAAACGTGGATGCGCGTCAACACATAAGTAAAAAGGCTCATTAGTATTTATGAGCTCTCCTATTGTCTTTCTTTTATCGCCTTGTCTTTGTTTAGTCTCAATCGTTTCCGGTGTGGTGAATGTGAAAATAAGCGTTGAGAGTGATAATATTAAAACAAACTTCGTGCCGGTGCATCCGTTTAGTCGTAAATAAAAAGCACTACTCATAAGCAAAGGGCTCATCATTAGCAGTTTTGTACAGCCATTCAGCATTTAAAATTCAGTATTTAACTCCCTCTGTCGTTTTGGATGTGAATACTTAAGTACAACGCAACGCTCACCAATAGACAACTTTGGTGTCCAAGGCCGTTGCGTCTGTTACTCGTTACACTTAAAAACACTACTCTTTAGCAAAAGGCTCATCATTAGTAGTTTTGTACAGAACTTCATAGTTTAAGGCTGAGAATTTGGAGGCTTGAGTCAGAGTTTTGTATGTGGCTCGTGACCCTTTGGAAAAGTAGTTTTCCACGAAACCCCCCTACCCCTCAGAAATTACTGCCCTTTAACCCCCCCCCCCTCTCCCTCGAAATTTCCAATGATCTTCCATGGTGGGGGTATGGATATTTTCTGGAACCACACAATGCATGTATGAGAGGTGATCCCCTTTGCTGGAATTCAACCCTATAAAATACAGTTGTAAGTCTGACTACTATTTCTCCAAAAGGCATGAGATTACTCTTGAACACATCCTTTACAAAGAGCTGTACCATGTGTTCAAAGTTCCTGGCACAGGTGACAGGGTCTTTTTCAATAAGATCTGATTTTTGTTGCCAGGTCATATTGTTAATACATGTATCATCAGGTTAGGCAAGTAGAGCAGATCCATTCAGTATTATCATCACTTTCACAGTGACAATTACGTATAAATACGTCAACTCAACAACCCATGCAACAGGTTATGCAACGGTGTTCAACTTACAACTGTGCAAACTTTGCAAGGAGCTGCGACTGTTAATCAAATTCACACAACCTGATTGGCGGATAATTTGTAAAAAAAACAGTTAGGTGGCCACGGTAAGGCGCGTCGCACTGTAAAGTACATGTTATAAAATCGTCTATTTCTTTTATGAAGACATTGTCAGGATTTGGATATAACCAAATTGAAAAATATCTATTGTAAACAAAGGCTGCAAAATAGGTCGATCTCTATCCATTGTCCATTGTCACGTGATGTTCTTTAGAAGAGAACCACTTGTTTGAAATAAGCAACTTTGTTCGGGACCATCATCGCTTGCCAAAATTTTTTGTCGTTTCTCCGTAGGTTCGAAATACTCATTGATTTTCTTTGGTTTTTCATTGGCCTTCCGCGGATTACAATTATGAACTCGCCGGAAGTATTTTAAATGACCTGTCCTTTTACAGTCGTCCATTTTCGGAGATTTCCCACATCGTAGGCATTCAATTCTTAATCCATCTTTCGACAGCCTTGTGTCATTTGTCTGTAACAGCAATTCTCTCAACCTTAAGCGGCTTTGGAAAATTTTCTTATTTGTCACTCCCAGATTCAGTGGATTTATTTACAATCTTTTCCTGTGGCAGTTACTGTCCTGATGAGGTACATGACCGTGGGGCTTCCGTTTCTGGCACACTTGGCAATCTCTGTTTAAACACGATATTTACAGGTCTTACAGAGCCTTTCTAAAACATGACTTGGCGTAGAATCACCTTGACAGACAATGAAGTGCATGAAGCCCTCTGGAAAATTTCCAATTCTTTCTTTACTTCTAAGCACAAAGGGAGCTTTTCTGAGATCCCTCCTTCAATGAAATCGATGTAAAACACTTCCAGGGCAAAATCTGGAAATCCTGTGCGTCTATTTGATTCATCTATGCCACACATTCTACGATTATTCTTCTCCACCTGGGTTATTGAACAATCTAACAGTAATTCTAGTTCACAGTTCTCGGTGTGAAGAACAACATTTTGAGTCGAAATATACTTGAATTTCCACAACAACGGTGCGAGTTCTGCACGACGAGCCATCTGCTCCCCAACCTCATCCCCAGGGCCTTCTCCTCTGCGATTTTCAAAATGGCGGCTCGTTTACGCCACCATTTTGAAAATCGCAGAGGAGAAGGCCCTGGCGACGAGGTTGATCTGCTCCCGCCATTTTGCTTGTACACAAACGGATACGCATGCTCAGAGACTTTGGCTTGGTTGCAACCGCTGTGCACAGTCTGCCGCTTGTGTTTCCTCCCGAAGAGCGAGAAGATTTGACTACGAGGGTCATACGAGATTACTCAAACATCATTGACCGCAATTCGAGGGCAAGATATGGGCATCAGAAAACACCAGATATTAAATAACGTTTTCTGGTGTTTTCCAAACTAAGGGAATTAGTTAATCATAGACTGAAAGACAATTATCCCATTCCCATTTCATTACTTTTTTCCCAATTCCCAGTAAGCAAATCCCAGTCCCAGTGACCCAGTCCCATTGTCCCAGGGCAAAAACAGGCCAATCCCAGTTCCCATTTTACCCCTTCAGGACCCTCTATTTAGGTACGAGTGACAACCCAGGAATTTGAGAAGTCACTTATTAAAATCACATTCAATCAGGCAAATAACCACACAAAAACCGAGAAAGTCACCACAACCATAAAGAACAGCTTTTTTATTGAGAACTTTGGTGGGTAAAGAACAGCTTTTTTATTTAGAACTTTGGTGGGTAAATATCTTTTTCAGTTTGTTATCGAGATTCCCATACAAATCCTTATAATTTTTTACCTTCCGAGTCTGGGCCACCTGTGTCGGCAATAGGATTGAGTGGACAGTATTCATCCAGAAATAGGACAGGAATAAGTGAGAGGGGGCATCGATGTTATCGGCGTCGTCCGGAAACTAACGCCACGGGTCGGAATTCGGTTGTTTGAGAAACAAGGTACGTTGACGTTGGTTTAACCCTCAGGTCAAATTGTTGTTGTTCGAGGGTTGGTGCTACTCTGGTACATGACTTACTGTGAGGTAAACCGACCTTAGCTATATATATAAACCTTAAATTAAACAATAAGTTTTAAATTTTTTTGCCTCCATATAGGATTTGCGTGCTGTTCAGGTTTCCCAAATATAAAAAAAATTGAGACCATTTCTGGTCTCTAAAAAGCGGCATTACTAAATTTTTCGACCAGTTCAGACCAGTTGCGGCTCCAATTAACATAATTTACGACAGCAATCGGTATCAACTTTTCACGACATTGGTACGTATACAATTGCAAGATACGTGAGACTTATAATCCAGCTTCTTACCTGAAGAAGAGCTGCTCCTCTTCCTCCACGACCTGCCATTCTGTTGCTAAGAGGAGCTAAAACTTTAAAATAACTTAAAACGCTAAAATTTGTTAAAAACTCAAGGTCCGTTAGAACATGTTTCGTCTTAGCAATATACTCGTCAAAAGCGGTGGACGATACACCTCATGCATGAATGGCGCCAACAGACCATAATACAAAGACTATTTGATGAAACCAGAAACCAATCATAATCGTGGAAGGATCGCGTTACGCACTTACGCGTTACCAGCCGATAATTTTTCGTTTACTATCGGGAATATTCGTGAATATTGTAAACGTGATACTTTTGACGGAGATACAGCGCAGGGGATGTCAATTTCGCGGGATTCGCCCAAACTAAACATGGAACATGGTTTCATGCAGTCCATTATAAAGAATCAAGTGGATAGAGACGAGTACGACAAAGACCAAAAGCTTCAGAAAGTTCAAGACAAGATTAGTGCCGCTTCCAGACAGCGAACGAAGAGACCGACCAAACAAACTTACGTGCCGCCTCATTTGAGGGCAAAGGCGACCAACGACCAGCAACCGCATGGACCTTCTCCAACGCTGGAGAAGAAAGGTAAGCATAAATCTTCTTCAATAGGGCGCATATTGATTTACAGGCAGTGTTTTAAAAAGAAAAGGGTTAATGATGTAATGGCGGGAAAATAACTGTGATTATTTAGAAGGTCATCGTATAATACGATAAGCTTAAGCTTACATTTTTAAGTGACATCTTCATTGTATTGATTTGAATTGTTTGTTGAACGCATTTGAAATCTGAGATAGAATTGGTAAGCATGACACCTAGATATTTTTTCAATTATTGTTGGATAAAGCTGAGTAGGATACGAAATTTGCAAAAGGAAGAGGTTTTTTAATATTTTGACAGAATTATACGGTGCAATTTGATCTACAGACGCTTTTAATGAATTGCAGAATACCCAGCTATTTGCATTTCATTAAGTAAGAATAAGCTCTATTGTATTCCGACTCGTTCTTCAAAGAATGCCGCCTAGGTGAATCAATAGTGGTGAGGTGTTGCGGGGTATTCTGCAATTGCTCCGAGATGTGCATAAACTCTGGAATATGTACCCAGCCACTAATTTTCATACGAAATACCTCATTCTTCAAATGATGGGCGCTTTCTAGGGAAGATATCTGTTTGCAATCTTTGCTTTTGTTATTCAAATGTACCAACCACAGGGACAAAATACCCTTTGTTTCTACAACCAATGAGGCTCTGGATGGCACATTAATAACAAAAGGTCAATGATATCTTCCCTATAGTAGTGGGGTATTTGCGTCCATCCTTAAAGCGTGACAAATTTTGCGCGAGGTCTTACTTTCCAAACGTTAACATTTTGCCCGGTAATGTATCACTTTTGACCAATGAAACGTTGGCGGTTATGTTGACAAGGTTTTTGACAGCATACCAGCATGTTTTGTTCATGTGCTCTCAAAGTTTTCAGGTTTTTTGTGAAAGCGTTCGGGTTTTGCATGACTGCCCTAATAACGCCTCTGCTCATTTTGCAATGGAGACAAAAAAATCAAAGTCAACAAGTTTGGAATTACAGTCCAGGAGTCGCTTGAGATGAAGATTTTAAATCCTCCTTGAAACACGGAAGAGAGTGTGTGCACAGAATGCCCTAGAGGCAGAGATAGTTTCTCCTCGATCTTTCTAGTTTCACTTCGGTTTCATGTATTTTTTTTCTCTTAGTTGCTGAATCACGTATCTCTTCTTGGTAAAGTATACCAAATTCCATATTCTGTGTCTTTGGAAACTCATGGGAGATAGATGTTTATAACTCTTCTAGATTCCTAGGCAGATTCATAATATCTCCGCTCTCACGAAAAAACCTGAAAACTTGAAGAGCATGTGAACAAAACATGCTGGTATGCTGTCAAAAACACTGTCAATTTCAAAACATAACCGCCAACGTTTCACTGGTCAAAAGTGACACATGACCGGACAAACCGTTAACGTTTGAAAAGTAAAACTTCACGCAAAATTCGTCACGCTTCAAGGATGGAGGCAAATGGTGGTATGAATTGGCTCTAATAATAAATACTGAAATATTTGCAAGCACAGAAGATGCATCATGAACTAGCAGCCAATTTTGCTCAGTTGGGCGAGCCTCTCTGACGGCACTGGACAATCTCCAAGCCAGCGAGGCATGCGAATCTAGCATTTAAGTCTAAGCACAGTGCTGATAAACAGTATTTAATTTTTTAACGTCTAATCACCTATTTTAAAAATGGTTAGCTTTCAATAACTGTGTGACTTGCATGTCGACTTGCATGGCTCACATGTTGACTCGTTATGTTGACTCACATGGCGTGCCATGTTAGCTCACACATTGTCCTTACTCATCTCTGACTACCGTGCCAGGATGGGATGTTGTGAGTTTAATGAGATTTTACTGCCCAATTAGTAAAATACGGTTAATGGAATGTGACCATACTAAAAGGGCTATTCATGTCGCAATAGTTATCTTCGTGTTCTTTGTAATCGGTTGTTCAAGGTCATAAAATCAATGGTCTTGTTGTAAATAAAATGAGGACTTAAAGACCTTGTTCCTAGATCTCAGATTATAATTAATGTACATCTGCATCGGCCAAATCTGTTAAGGTCTCATTCATTACTGCTAAAGAGCATGTGCAATGCCTTCCTGCTACATAGTAGAACCCGTACAACTGGCTACTTTATTGGCAGCGTCTAGCACTAAAAGCCTCAGTTGGTCGTCCAAGGTTCACTTGGCAGTTTGTCTTCTATAGTAAACTGTTTAGCTAATTAGGCTTAAGGTTAGCTTTTATGCATGTTTAGGATACTTTCTGTATTGGTAAAACAATGACCTGTGACCTGTAAAGAAATAGGTCCCTCGGGGGACATGTGCTTACAGGTAACTAATGCTACACCATTAACATTGTCTGTGTGATTGTTGACATGTTTTTGTAATGGGCATTGACAATGAATGCATGTAATGCATGAAGAGCATTGCAATTAAGTTTTTCAGATAAGCACTGCATGTGGCTACTGTAACAGTTACAAAAACTGAGTGAATTTCGAAGTAAGATGGATGCATTTATAGAGAAAATAAAGAAAAATACAAAATAATGAGCGAGAGGTAGTAAGGTGTGCAGAGAGTCATGATGGAATCTGGCAGAAGGTGATCTGTTTGAAAATCAAGGTCAATGCAGAGTTCCTTTCTTGGATCTGTTTTTTATTTTTTTCGCTCAAGGAGAGCACTGGTAATTCTCAAGGTTTAATACGTTTGTCAAATAATTCTGTATCGCAGGCGATGTACAAAGAGCGAAAACAAATTATGAGCACATCACTTGATAGCATTAGGTAGCTTCATTTACCTTACCTCCCGATTTTCCTGTGAAAATTTTTTGGCTTGGATGAAAATCACAACATTTTTCCCAGAAAATTATTTAACCCATTGACACCTAAACCGGCCAAAACCGGCCGCGCGCGATGACCCCTGAAATACCTAAACCGGCCAAAACCGGCCGCACAAAATGGCGTCTTGATCGGAGTTGATCTTAGGCCTCTACCGAGTCTCCCTTAGGAAATCTAAATTTTTTGTTGTTATGGAGATTTAGAAGGATAATTGACCAATCATTTGCCGTGTTGTGAGCATATTTTGACAGCTGATAAGAGACCCCACAAGGGCTGGCTTTTTGCCCTTTCGATCGCGCGATCAAATTACGCGAAAACAACAGCCGATGCGCCAGATAGCGCACCGAACGATGGGGATATTCATGCTTTTTTTTTTTCGGATTCGGAGGATCTAGGGATCTAAGGGATCTTTTATGGTTTTCCTGTAAGAGGAGGGGATATTAGAAACAAAAATTTTGATTTAGATGGCTTTAAAAGTGACGAAGAAGACGGTGAAAACCTAGAGACCGATGATAAACAAGAAGCTCGCTGGAATGATCAGCTCGATAGTATTCAAGTTCCGGATTTCGTGGCAGCCACTGCTCGGTATTTCGTTTTAGATAATCAGAATGAATTAAATATTTTTCCTAGTTTTCATAGGAGATGATCTATGGGAATTAATGGTAAACGAAACGAGTAGGTATGCCTGTCAAAAACTGTTAAAACCCCCGGGCGCATTACCTTTTTTCATGGAGTAAGCCGCGCAGAATTAAAGGCCTTCGTAGCAATTAACGTCATAATGGGCATTGATTTGCTCCGGAATTTAGCTTTATATTGATCAACCGATGGATTTTTTGCAAATAACAAGTTTTTTTTGTCCTAACATAAATTGGTAATCGAAGGAATTTTCACCTTCGGCATACCTCGGAAGATCAGTGTCTTCAACAAATAAATCAATCCGATCGTGCGTTTATATTCCGTAAATGCGAGAATACCTCCAGCGATTTTCTCTGTTGGTTTTCTTGTGTTTTGTAAGTTATCTTTCAGTGAAAGTTTTCGAAAGAGCACTTTTGTACACAATTTGACCTTGTTTGTTCTCTCATGAAACATGATAGTGATCAATTAACTAAATTAATCTTGCGGTTTTGTGCACGTGTATTTCGACAAACAGAAAGCTCCTCGTGAAATTTTGTTTCGGCAGCGGCGTTTGGGCATAATTTTTGCACTTATACCTGCAAGAAAACAAAGCGATTGGAATAAATTTCAAGAAATTCTTATCCATTGAGTGGTTAGATTTAACTATAAATTGCACAAGGCATATTTTGAGTTATAATATATATTTTTCAAGCGCTTTGTTTAGTTAGCGATCAAAAACTTTCTTGAATGCTTAACGCGCGCTGCTTCGAAAATTCTACCTAAACATTTTCAGTTGAGCCTTAGGACGTGTTTTCAATCACTTTTTAGCAATATTTTTACATCATCTGGAAGTTCACTGTTTCTTCTTCAAGGTGAACTTAATTCTAGAACTCAGTATCTTGTGTACATTTACTGCGCATATGGTTTATTTTTAACGCTCGCTTTCCAATGCAAAACCTCGAAAATTTCCCAAGTTATCTTGCCTAACAAAACAGCGCACGCGAACGAATCATTGGGTTAAAGTTAATTTTGTGACCTTTCTGGTGTTAGTTGGTCTTAGTTTTAGTTAGCTACCAAAATTAGATTATCAAATTTCAAATTTCAAATTTCAAGTTCTTTTACCGTCTCAGCAACTTTCAGTCTTCAAAGAATTTTCATCTAAAATGAAATTTACTTCTACCCTTCAGGAATTTATATTTTAAATTTCTGCAAAATTTTGGCATTAAACATCTCGATCTCGACGTGCCAAAAATGTGCATATCCCGTCTATTGGCACATGTCAAAGTATAAAGTTGTTTATCAGATGAAGAAAGTACAAAATGTTTTGAAATTTGAAAATATCTCCATCTTATGGCTGGAAAATAAATCTGCAGGCTCATAGGAGAGGAAGGTGAGAGGTAGTAAGGTGTGCAAAGAGTCATGATGGAATCTGGCAGTAGGTGATACTGTTTGGAAATCAAGGTCAACGCAGAGTTCCTTTCTTTGGATTTATTTCTTTTTTCACTCAAGAAGAGCACTGGTAATTCTCAAGCTTTAATACATTTGTCAAACAATTCTGTATCACAGGCGATCGTGTACAAAGAGAGAAAACAAATTATGAGCAAGTCACTTGATAGCATCAGGTATCTTCATTGGCATGATGCCTTACCTCCCAATTTTCCCGTGAAAATTCGAAAATATCCGACATCTGAAAAATTTATATTTTCAATTTCAGCAAAACAAATGGTCAATTGAGTATGATTTTGTGGCATAAGAGATCTCAACGTGACAAAAATATGCACATTGCGTCGGCAAATGTCAGAGAGCAAGTTGCTTTTGATGACAAGTGATGAGATTTTACAAAATGTTTCGAAATTCAAAAATATCAAACATCTTACAGGAATATCAACATGAAAGCTCATTGGTAAGGTTTTATGGGCATTTTGACTCCGAAGGCTGTTTTTCCGCTCAAATCCTACTGTCTTCCCAACAGCTTTGCCAATCAAATTTATCATGCAATTGATATCGAAATCGTGCCGTAAATTCTCTTAAATTTCTCTTTTCATAAGGAAAATTAAGAAAGGATAAGGCAACAAGTAGGCTGGAAACAGAATAACTGTAAAATGGACATCAATTTTTAAAATAAAAGAAAGACCTCATTAGTTTAGTGATTCATGCACGCGATCTTACACTCACTCACTCACTCACTCACTCACTCACTCAGACAGACAACCCCAATGACATTGTGCATTATGGGCTAGCCCGTAAGCTCAAAAAGACTAGCACTGACATGTTCTATGGGTAGGGAAGGGGGAACCCACAGCACTAGTGCCCAGTGTTTGGGGGAACTGATAACACGTGAGAACACAAAACGCTGTCAGTGACAACGGGACTCAAACCTGCTGACTGTGACTTGAGCCCGCTGTGTCTCGCGCATTCCTTTACAGTAATTCCGCTGTTGTTAGGTGATCCTACACAACATGAAGATTCAGTCGCTAAGTAATTGCCGCACATGCTCAACACAGTGAGTTTCGACCCATGGTTGAGGTCTCTTTTCCCGTACTCGTCAGCCCAGCGAACGCAAAAGAAAAGATACCTTTGCTAGCTGGGAACCATTGACTAAGGATGAAGATGAATGCACGGGGAAAACTTTACAGTATCTGCATGCAGCGCATCAACTCTTTCTCTGAATCCCACTCTTGCTACTCGAATTCATTTAACTCCATTCTTAATTGTATATTTTTCTTTTCTTGCTTGTTGGTTGGCTCATCCTCTTTAGCTTTATCACAGACTGATTTAGTGACATAGTATCATTCAAGGCAGACTTACTTGCTTTTGTAGAAGAAGCTGGCTCTTTAATAGAAAATTATTGAATGCAAGACAATAGAGTGGTTTTCAAATGAGTGTCGTAAAACCAAAACTAAAGTAATTACTTTGGCCAATCAAAAAGGACCGAGACAAACCAGTAAACCAATCAAAACTCGGAGCAGTTACACGTAGCCGACACAAAGCGCGGGAAAATGTGCACGTGCAAGCCATGATTGGTTTTGGTTTCACTTTTGATTGGTTGAAAAAGTGACATGACAACTTTGAATCAATCACTGAGTGAAGTAATTATAAACCAAAGCAATCGGCTAATTACTTTTGACACTCAATTTAAAACCACTCTACTAGCCCAATAACTTATGTATGGGATGGAATGAAACTAATCAACAGGAAAAATGGACCTTCACTGGCGTTGGGGGAATTCGTTGAGAAAACTGACGACAAGAAAACACATACCAATAAAAGGAAAATAATGTAACTTTATTACAATAAATTGTATCAGTCATCCAGTTGAGAGTATAATAAAACGAAAATAATTCACTTACTGGAAAATTATAGACGAACAATCGACGTTTCAGCCTTCATCAGGAATCTGCCGAGTCAGCTTGGGTCACGCAAGTGTCACTTGATAGCTGACTCGGCACGTCCCGTAACGCACGGTCCCAAGTGTGCAATAGCACGAACCGTAGCCCCCCTTTCTTGTTAAGAGAAGGGCCCTCTACCCTCTCCCAAACAGCTTCTTTAATGCCACGTCTGACCCAGTTTTCTTCCTTGTCCAGGATCTTGACATCACTTAGATCAAACGAGTGCCCCGAGCTTCGTAAATGGTTATAGTCGGCAGAATTCTGTGCCTCAATGATACTAGGCCTTTTATGCTGTCCCATTCTCGAGCTGTTTGGGAGAGGGTAGAGGGCCCTTCTCTAAACAAGAAAGGCGGGCTACGGTTCGTGCTATCGCACACTTGGGACAGTGCGTTACGGGACGTGCCGAGTCAGCTATCACGTGACACTTGCGTGACACAAGCTGACCTGGAAGATTCCTGATGAAGGCCGTGAATTTGTAGGAGTGTATTCCCCAAAGCCTCAATTAATGGCTTTTTTTTAGGACTGAATTTTAATGTATCGAAAGTGGGCTAGTAATTAAGCATGTGTCTCGAATTCCATCCTTCTTTGAAGCTGCATGAGTGCAATAGTTTTAACATTGTCTTGCCTTTCAAGCTGTTCACTGTTTGACTGTATATCCCCATGTAATCCCTTTGAGCATTGGCCATAGTAATGGAAACAGGCCTACATAAGGACAAAAAAACTCTGATACAGGTGGGAATTGAACCTGCCGATTAGTTTACCATTATTTTGAAAAAAACGTACCGGTACTCCTTCTTTGTTCCTGAAACCTGTTAATTTTTTGAAATGGCATATCAAGTTCCCTTGCCCTACTCCTGTCTGACCTTTTAGCTCAGTTTTATTTATTCCATTGCCTTTAAGAATCACCGGCAGAAAACTGGGAGGACCAGCCTTCTGTGACTTCTGAGCCTGCTCCCTCTGAAGTCCCAGTACGAATGAAACTAGAGTTTGTTCGAAAAGATGGAGAAGTGCGAGAATTGAACATTTGTGAGGTAAGCAAAGGTCTCTTACTAGTGTGAAACCTTATTACATGTATGACAAGTCTACCAAATTCAAGAAACTGTTGCTGCAATGGTGGAAGTTGGTTATGTTAATAAACAAAATAAAATTAATATTGCTATGGTAACAAACAGTGAATTCTGAAAATGAAAAATAATAATGGCCCTTTTCTCTTATTCGTCTTTGTTATCATGCTTCTTTCAATGGCCACTCCTTTGACTCTGTTCTCGTTTATTTGTTCATTGTGTCAAATTGTTTTACTTGCTGCAAAGTACAGTGTTTTGCGTAACTGAAATCATGATTTGTTTTGCAGGGTGAAGACTTGAAAAAGGTTGTCAACAGCTTTGGCAGGACAAATGGCTTGGATGCTAGGCTTAGAGATGCATTGTATGATCAAATATCTAGAGCTTTAAAAGAGAGATTATCATGAGGATAATATTGACCATTCGTATGACAGCAATACTGTAATATATTTTATAAACTTGTTTCAGAGAAAAATGTAATAGCCAGTTGAAGGGTTTATGTAAAAATCAATGTCATATTTTGCCAGAAGAGAACAAATCCCCTTCAAGTATAAGAAGTTTGCAGCTATAAACATCTTTAATTTAAGTCCACAATGTTACAAATGAGCAAGTTGTTGAAAAAAATATATTATTATTATTTTTCAACAACAGCTATCTTGTGTTTGCAACTTACATGTACATGTACATAAGAGGAAGGATACAGTTTAAGAAGTTGGATGAATAGTATAAAAAGTAGCATTTTAAAGAAAATGAAGGACTTTAGACAAAAGCAATATAAGTGGCATTATTTTGTTCATGGGTTTTGTTTGTTGCAATAAATTTGAAACAGGAATAAAAAAAAAAGATCCAGAACTGCACCAAAGTCACTTGGAATGTTTTTGTCAAAAGACCTTTTTCTTTTATTGAAAGAATGTTTGGAAGTAATAATAATTATTAGTTCCAAGTTTATATTTTGAAAACAGTGAAACTTCCTTTCAATAAATTATTGATTTCCCTGTGTACAAATTAATCGTTCTTATCCTCTCATTGTGATGAAAATGATCATTGTTACTATTTAACAAATTTAATGACAAAGTATACTAAAGAAAGATGTTATTTATCATAAAGTTTGAGTTGTTGTTGTTGTTGCTGTTGCTGTTTTTTTAAATAAAGTATTGCCGACTCTCACATGACCTCACAGCAGCCATGTTTATGCCCCTAATCACAAAATGGTAGCCATGCAATTGATCCTCCATGTTTAGCTCTATTCTTTTTCTGTTTTGATGAAAAGACATGGCTTGGCGTTCAAGTGAAAGCCGACAATTCAATTGTTTAGTATTTGTCAGTAACACGCATACAATAAAATATCATTTTAATTTTTTTTAATTGTTGTTTTTGTAGTTATTTTTCTACACAATATTGCAAGAAAAAAATGTTTTCTGTTGAATGCTGTCATTTTTGGCTAGGAACAGTAGCCATTTGACGACACTCCATGTGAGTTTCAAATCGTTCTTTCCTGCATTGTGTCGTCAGATCTTGGTATGCTTACAGCCATCTTGTTTTGACTATTCTTTTTGTTGCTCATAAATCTACAACAAGAAAACAATCAATCCTCATCGTCAGAGAGACAGTTGTTTGATCTTCACTATGAAGTAATGTTGTGCAGCTTGTCATTTATTGGAGAGAGAGAAACTTGTAATTTTTTATTATGCAGGAGATGTCAGCTAATAGAAACAGTATTCAGGTTACATGTAGACCTGGGGCCCGTTTCTCAAAAGTCCTGAAAACTTTTCGGGTCCGAAAAGCCATTTGTGAAACTGCCAACCGCTTGTTTTGAAAAGCCGATCTTTTAACATGTTTTCAAGGTGACAAAAATACAAATGACTGAAGTTTGACGACTTAAATGCTCTCCATTCTTGAGATACGAACGCAATTGTGACACCCAAAAATGGCCCGAAAAGTTTTGGGACTTTCGAGAAACAGGCCCCTGGCCCCAGTCGTTCATACGATGGATAGTGCTATCCGCCAAACTATAATGTTTGAATTTGACCTTAGAGAATAATGGGAGCCATGCCCTAGGAGACCACAACACCCGAAGACTATGCCCTACTCTTTGTGAATAGTGTTGGGTTCTTTTACGTCCCACAGGGTTATGAAGATTGAAGGGTTGTGAGACAGTGCCTAGTGTTTATCGTCCTTATCTGAGCAGACTAGAGAGTCGAACCATTGTCATACAAAGGCAGCACTTTTCCCCTGTGTTATGTAATTAAAGACCCTTAGTGTTGGTCTGACCAGAGTCTAACTCACAGCGTCCCGCATGGCAGCCCAATGCTCAACCAACTACGGAATAAAGGGGGTAGTTTCTAAAGAAACTGTGGTGCTGCGTCGGTGGGGAAGTAGTATACACAAATTTTGGTTTTATCAACAGAGTTGATAATGTAAATTGGCCACCATACAGAGATTCTAAAAGCTGACGTTTCGAGCGTTAGTCCTTCATCAGAGCGAATAGACGGAATAAAGAGACTGAACAAGCATGACAAATTCAGACGGTATTATTAATACTTAACAGCTTGTTTTTATTTAGATTATTGAGTAACAAGAAATTTCAATAATGTAGCAGCTCTCGTAACATGCTATTGTTTGGTATTGTAAGCAGTTTCTATTGTTTTAATTCTAAGTTGTAGTGTGGTAAAGTGATGACATCACAAAAACTAAAATTATGAAATTATGGGATTTACTGAGATATTCTGAAAGTACATGATGATGTATGGCTGCTTGCCAAAAATCAATATATTGTTGCAAAATGTGTGTAAGATATTAGCCCTTCCATGCTTCAGTAACTCCATACAAATCCTTGTAATTTTGTCTTGGTTCTAAAACGTTTAGAACAAAGACAAAATTACAAGGATTTGTAAGGACTCACTGTAGCATGAAAGGGCCAATATCTCATCCCCAAACTGCAATAAGATGATGATTTTTGGCAAATGGCCATTCTTCATCACATACTTTCTGAAGATCTTAATGAAACCCATAATTTCACAAATTTAAACATTTGTGACGTCATACTTTACAACTCTATTGTTTCAATCGTTCAGTCTTATTTTTGGCTTGGCTATCGCGCCAATCACATACCGGTATGTTACGAAAGTTGCTACATGACTCAGAAAATTGAGAAACATTCTTTTTTGAGAGGATAAATTAGGAGAAGAGTTAACTGAAGCTGTATTGACCATGCACTTAATTAGTAAATGAGATACACAAGAGAGTGTCTAATCGGCATGGACCGTGTGTCAGAGATCCTCCATGTATGCATACTTTTAACCCTAACCCTAACCCTTTAATGGAAGAAAGTTTTCCTTTGTTCAACGTTTCATAAAAGTTTGGGGAAATTAATTAGTGAGAGGGCAATTCAAAATTTGGACTGAGCACTGAGGGAGCAAATATATATCGGTTTTTTTATCTTCAAACAAACACGACCCACAACCCACCCACCCACGCAATTTAGCCTCACCCGCTACAGTTCACTGATGAAGATTGGCTCTGTTTAAGCCTAAATATATAGCAGAATTTTCAAGGAGAAAAGTCTCAGTCAGGTTCCAAAGGACATAAAAAATTAATAGTGGTGTCAGATCTAGAATACCTGTATGTATGAATCAGATAGAGTTATCACTTGTGGCAGGATTTCTTTCACATGAAGATCTTGAAGTTCATACCATTTGTTTGCTCCCTAAAAAAAAATAAAACAAAAATAATATTGTTTACTGAAGCAAGAGAAGGTAAGGCATGCCGTTGAAATGTTACCTCAGTTGTAAGAATAACAATACTGTAATAATCGTGATACTCTCAAGCACTTACTAATTGGGGAAACTGTAGATTAATATTGGTTTTTGGAGAGGGGAAAAGTGGAGTTAACACGGAGGAAAAAGCATATTAGAGAAACAACCAATTTTTAGAGAGAGAATCAGAAAGAATCAGGTTTATAGGAAAAATGTTAAGAGCTCTGTACCGGTAATATAATCCTTGGATCTAAAAGCATTAAACTCACTTTATGAAGAATGTGAACTTTAAAATTTCCAGCACCTGAAAAAAAGATAAAATACTTTAGAAGGTCTACAAAAGCCATAAAACAAAACGAAATTAGGCTTTACTTGACAACAATGATACTACTACTACTAATAATAAATACTATATTAAACCCCCATGATTATACAGCTGCACACAACTACTTTTCAGAGACTAACAGTAATAGCAAAGCAAATCAAATCAGTGGGTTAAAGTTCAGTTTGCTTCTTGACATCCACAAAAATGATGGTGCAATTCCATCAACTGTAGCAGATAAGGGATCCCGATGCTAATTAGCTTTCAGCTTCTCTTGGGCTTCCTTGCATCATTTACCCAGTTAGTGTTAACAGAGTTACAAATTTGGTTTGTAAATAATAACTGAATGAATACAATGACCTGACCTCCCCTGCTCTGCCCACCCTGGTGCTCTTTTAACCCACTGACCTCTGAACAAAAATTTGGTTTATCAACGGAGTTGATAATGTAAATTGACCACCGTACAGAGATTCTAAAGAGACTGGTAGAATCTTTTCGCAACCTCCACTTATTTCATTCAAACGCGACAAAAACGTAGGCAACTTTTTAGTTAGAAGCGCGCTCAAAACCAAAGAGCAACCCGGCACTTTCAAATGCGCGCGCTCACGATGCAAAACTTGTCTTTTCATTGTTAACACTAGCAAGATATCGGGACCTAAGCGATCTGTTAAGATCACCGATCGTTTCACATGTACCTCCGCAAATGTCATTTATTGCATAACCTGTACGTTATGCAATAAATTATACATTGGTGAGACAGGTAGACGACTAGGTGACCGATTCCGCAAACACCTTCGCGATGTTGAGAAGAATGACAAGGATGCATCTAAGCCAGTCGCTCGCCATTTTAATCTGCCTAACCACTCCAAAAAACACATGGCTATCTGCGGCCTTTCCCTACATCTAGGTACGACGGAAAGCCGCAAGAATCTGGAACAAAAATTCATCTTTCAAATCGGCACCCTTAATCCTCACGGTATTAACGAACGCTTTTCATTTAACTAATATATTCCTACTTTTCACGTTGCCATGTTACCACCAATAGCGTAGCTCCTATTCTACTATAAAAACTACACGTAACCCATAATCCCTCGATTCGCTCTGACGAAGGGCTAACGCTCGAAACGTCAGCTTTTAGAATCTCTGTACGGTGGTCAATTTACATTATCAACTCCGTTGATAAACCAAATTTTTGTATACTACTTCCCCACCGACGCAGCACCACAGTTTCTTTAGAAACTACCCCTTCATTGACCTCTGAACAGCCCCCTATTGACTTGTAAAATCGTTGAGCGCAAGACAGTAGAGTCTCACTCCTAGGAGTCAAATAGGGGGTTAAAGAATCGATGACGGCTATGGCTACAACTACGACAATGCCACAAAACAATATCAATGGTTAAAAGAGCATAAAATATTAAATGTGCTGGATTTTACCACGTATGTTTGCAGTCCTCTGCAAAACGACAATGTGAAATCACCAACTTTGAGGTTTTGACAACAACGTAAGCATGCAACAGAGAATGTTTCATTCTCTCTTTTCACTCTGATACCGCTCGTACCAATTTATTTTTTAGGATACTTCACCATATTGTAGGACGTAAACGAGACTGAATATTCGCAAAAGATTTATGATAGAGCCAAGGTATATTTTGAGGTGACGTTTTTGTTCACCGTTGCCGTCATAGATCTTGAAGTCTCTTACGTTTTTGACTGGATGTAGAGGTTAAACCTTTTTTGGACCAATCCTGGTACTGCCAGAATGTACAAAGTCATGTAATGCTAAGTTTGACAGCATAATGACATCTAACCGTGCTTGAGAACAGGCTGCATTTATTTCAATGAACAAGAGAAAAGGGAAGCTCTATGCACATTTTTACGATTACCTTTTCCGGGCTCTCCCTCATGGCAGATGTTTGCTATCAGGTCATACTCGGTGTGAGGATGTGCATCTTGAACAGCAGGGTCAGACACAAGATACTCTGCCATGTCTACACCCCTGACAAATAACATGCAATATACACTTAATGTATGGTCCTGAGGGAAACAGTTTTGTTTTCTCCAGAATCGTTTTGGGAAACATCAGGGTTATAATAATACTTTGTTATATCATGCATGACCTTTTTTGCCCAGTTTGGTCTTTTTAACAAACCGTAATCACATTTTGAGCAGTTAAAGGAGCCTTACTTCTTCAAAAAACTGTCATAATATTTAAACACAAAGAAAGCCAAAGAATTGAGAAGAAAACATTTTTTAAAGCATATCCTTTTTTATCCAGATGATGCCTTGTACTTTGCATATTGGTTAACGTTAGCAAATGAATGTTTGTCTGCTCTAGATCTATCCATTATTAGATGAAACAAGCTGCTAAATAAATCACCTAAAAGCTCGATACACTGTATTACTTACTTGACTGGAAAATTCACAACAGTAGGATTCTTCTCCACAAAGAACATGTTTTTGGTAAAACGCTGCATCCAGAAAAGTTAAGAAAACAAGTTTCCTTAAGACTGATTCACACTTGTGACACAACAAAAATATTCATCAACCATAAAATTTGTTGTTCATGGTCGATTTGTATATAGGAAACCATATGAACATAAGTGCATTTTGTGATTTATGGGCACAAGTGATCTTTTGAAAGTTCTCAAAATTGCATGAGCCGTAGGCGAGTAAGTTTATCATATACCAATTTTTTTTTCTAATGATATACCATTATATCATTTTTCATATACCCAACTAAACCAGTCCATTGCTGTGTTTCCATAGCAACTTAGAACTGTATTGCACTCTAAACCTTTTTATACATTCGTCATTGACCAATCAGACACGTGATATTTTGTTGAGTATAATTATAATAAGAAGCTGTATGGAAGGTTTAAAGAGGAGCTGGAGAGTTTGATCAATGTTGTGTGGGTTTTTTTGTCCACAGGACATTCATGTAGAGTTTGGGCTGGACAAAATTAATGTGCTGTGTTGGTGTTGAAGCAGAGGGTGAATTAGGTTCATTGTGAAGGAATTGTGTTGGCGGATGAGTGAGGTTGACAAGAATGGGAGTAGAGCGGTTTTCAATTGAGTGTCAAAAGTAATTAGTGAATTACTTCACTCAGTGATTGGTTCAAAGTTCTTGCGCCACTTTTTCAACCAATCAGAAGCGAAACCAAACCTAATTGTGGCTCACTCGTGCACACTTTCCTGCGCTTTGTGTCGGCTACTTGTAATTACTTTGAGTTTTGATTGGTTTACTGGATTGTCTCCGTCTTTTCTGATTGGTCAAAGTAATTACTTTGGTTTTGGTTTTACGACACTCATTTGAAAAGCGCTCTACACTGTAAGTACTTGGGTGTGTTGGAAGGTGCAGATATTCAGAAGGAGATGAAGGAGAAGGTTGTCCTGTAACAGTGGGAATTTTATTCATGGGGCTTCAGGTGTGGTGAGGTACAGTGCAGGGATTATGGATTCAAGTGATCGGGAACTGAGGGCGAAGAAGACGAGGAAAAGGTTGGGAATGTTTGGGTCATTCCACAAGAAGGGGAGTGTTGTGAGGTTGTACATGAAGAGGAAGGATAGTTAGGATTGATCAGTGTGTATGATTGTGCGAAGGAGGAGGAATTTGGTCTGTTTGGATATGTCAAGGCAAGTGGTTGTTGGAGAGAAGATGCAGGTGGGAGAAACAAAGAACTTGTACAAGAAGTCAGTGGAGAAAGCAAGGAAGGAGACATTTCGGGAGAAGAGGTTGCATGGGAAGTTTATGAGGGATGTCAGTCAAGTGACTGATGAGAGGTGGCTTAGAGCTGGGTAATTGGGGAAGAGCACAGAGGGGTATGTTTTTGCTACTCAGGAGCAGGCTTTGTGAATGAGGTTTTTTCAGGCCACAATTGAAGAGGATGTAAATCCAAAGTGCAGAATATGTGGCAAGGGAGTGGAGTTGGTTGGGCATGAAGTAAGTAGTTGTACCAGTTTGGTGAGTATCGCACAAGTTTGAGGGTGTACTGGGAGCTTTGCCGGAAGTACAGTATGATGTCATTGGGACCACTCTAATCCTCCAGAAGTTAGTCTAGAAGCCCCAGACCTGGGGCCAAGGCTAAGCAGAGCAAATATCATCTCCTCACAGGGTTTTCTATCCACAGAAAGTCAAGAAGTATTATCGTCATCATCATCATCATCATCGTCATCATCATCATCATCATTATTATTATTATTATTATTATTATTACCAAAAGCTGACCAGAGCTGTCATTTCTAGTTCAAGAGCAAAACCTTTCATACAAAGGACTTCAAACCTGGTTTTTCTCACTTACCTTTACACACATTATAAGGTACTTTGGCAACTTTGTGAGTTCAAATTTCTTGACAAATGTTTCTTTATATGTTTTGTATTCCTGCAAACAGAAAAATTAATTAACAAACTCATTAATAATACATGAAAGAGAAAAAAGATTTCCTTTCTGTTTGATTTTCTTTATTAAAAATATCTTATAATAGGTGGGCATGAACAATCAATACAATTACTGTATTTGCCTGTGTATAAGTCAACCTTTTATGACCTCAAAATCGCCCTAGACTTATACACAGGTCAAAGATTTAGAGACAAGTTACAGCTAAATAAGTTATTAAACATTGGCATAATATTATCATTTTGGGTGTAACAAATGCCACGGAAAACAGTGGCTTTTCATTTGACGGCAAGATAATTAAAATGTATTAAATCAATTCCAGTTGAAATGAAAAAGGATTTCTCCAACTTTAAAGGTTAAGATATTCACTACTGTAGGTTTGATGTTTACATTTGTTATGAGTCAGAGCTTCTTCAAAACTCAAGGACAAAATGCCCACATAAATTATAATAACAATTATTGCTGAACCACTGAATTATTAAGCGCTTGATGTTGTGATTTTTTCGTGTATCCATAGTTCCTGAAATTATATTAGAAGAAATTAAAAGAAATTTGAGAAAATTGTGTTTTTTGCCATCAAAAAAGACGGGATCGACTTACACACAGGTTAATATGGTTACATTGAATAGTTGTGTAACTGTTGAATCACACTTATATTGAATACAAACTTTCCAGTAAGCATTTACAACACTGCAGTTCATAATGTACATGTAAATATTGCAGAAGAACTGTTACTTTATCCCTGTAAACCATGACTACTCAGCCAACTTGTGCATCCTGCAGTTCATAGTAGTTTCTTCTATGTAAAACGTTTACCATTGTACAGTGTATTGCCTGCACTAGCAGACAAGTTACATTAAATCCACAATAATAATATTATTGTTGAAGGTAAAGGATGAGTGTTTGTGTCAGTGTGTGGTGCTGTGTGTTGACCTTTTCAAACATAAAAGCAATGTGAAGGATTTCCTTGCACTGCACGTGCAAAAGGTTACCTGGATAACCTCTGTGACGTAAACTCTGTTTGAATAATGCGATATGTTCTTCAAATTTCGCTTTTGAAGAGTTCTAAGAAGCCTTGGGGCTTCATCTTTGATGAAGCCTTTCCTGATGCCTGGAGGGTGGCAGGAGTTGAAGTGTGTGTATTGGAAAGTCTCTGTTGGTTTAAAGAGCATGCGCATATCAAGAATAGAGTGCTTTTATAATCGATCGCCCTTGTATACAAGTGTATCCAAGAATGTTATTTCTGAAACAGTATCTGAAATCTTAGCTGTGAATTTTATTGTAGGATGGAAGCTATTCGCTAGCTCTGTGAAGTTGTTTATTGCTTTTTGTTTATGTTCCCCCCATAGAGAAAAGATGCCGTCAATGTATCTTTTCCAGTGGTTTGTAAGGACTTTGGTTGATGGTATCTGTCTCAACTCCCGCCATGAAGATGTTAGCAAAAGATACTGCCATCTTTATTCACATTGCGGTGTGTTTGGTTTTTCCCGTTGAAATGAAAAGAATTTTCTTTCAAGATAAGGAGGATAGCAGATAGGAGTCGTGTTTGGCCTGTCTACACCTTGAAACATCATTGAAATATTTATGAGACTCCATGAGCTCAGTGAACTCCCATTTTTGAGAAAACCTTGCTGTATTGAATACAAGAGCATAGCTTGTATGTAAACGACTCAGATTTGGTAGACCACAGGTAGGGATGGGCCTTTTCTTTTTTGGCTGCACAATGCAGGCATGATTTTTTTCCTCAGACGTGGCCATACACGGATTTTTTTTCTTTCCTTGAGAGGCTGCAGGAAATTTTTTTTCAAAACCTTCCAAACCCTCCCTAAAAAGTCAAACGGTTTGCCCCTTAACAAATCAGGCAGCTTATACACCCAGTACTGGAAGTCCTGCTGGACTGCTGCTTCAAAAAACGTGTGTGCTCGATCCTGGAAGGGACAGGAAAATAGAAATTGCTGCCAAAATTACTCAGAATTCAGGTGTCTCTTTTGTTTTTCTTGAACAAAACTATTTGCATTTCTTGTGTTCTGTGCGAATGTTTCTCGTGTTATTCATAACATTTGAGGTAATTTCCAAGGAAAAGTAGGGAGCGAGTTCAGGTGTGATAGCTGGCGAGTGTCGCTGGCCAGCTCTTATCGAAAACCTTGCTTACTTTCTGTAGAATGTACATCTCACAACTGATAAATATGAAAAAAATTAAGCATGTCATACCTTTTCTGTTTTACCATCAAACTTGCTCAGAAGTTGGAACAATGGTACCTGATGCATGCAAAGCAGTTGATTAAGACAATGCTCTGTAACATTTCTCACTTTATATTAAAATAATTTAATCAACAAATTAAATTGTTTAAAACTGAATGTTACGTACCTGAGGGATGATGTTTTGTTGATATTCATCCTTAAAAACAAAACAGAAAATTATTTAAATCAAATCTTGGTTAACCAGAAAAATGTATCAAGTGTTATGGATTCCGAGAAACACCCAGGGGGTTTCAAGAAAATTGGCGGCTGGTTTGACCATTGTCATTGTCAAAATGAATTTTAATCTTTAACCCATTGATTGACTCCTGAATTAACAGATTTTACTCTAACGCCCGAGGGGTCAAGGGGTTAATTACTTCGATTTAGGGGAAAAAGTAGATGACTCCTCTGAGTAAAGTAGCCAACGCTTTTTGTCAGCTGTTGGTACATATTAAAACCACTGTTACACCTGTACTTAAAAACTAGAAAATTAACATTATTTTCCCTAAACTTCATGTATCTCTTTTTCCACTTCCACATTACCTTGTATAGAGGAGACGGTGGGATATCCAGCATGAGGTACATGTATGGAGAATTACTTGTGGTCTCTACACATTGAAAAATTAAGAGTTTAGTATGTGGCTTTCTCAATTCAGTCTCACAAAAAAACTCTAATTAAAATTACCTTTTTTAATGCTTATAAGTTGCAACTGCACAATGTTTTTAAAAACTCTTCCAAAAGTTTAAAGATGTGGTTTACAATGACTCAATCAACAAAAAATATTTTTCAACAGCTGGATACTTTGGTTCATAATTATAGATGTAGGTTATCCCTTGTCTTTGGAACCAGTTGTCATCAGCTACATAGTAAAGAGTGCAGCGAATGTGTCATCTTTTTTTTTAAAAAAAAAAAAGAAAAACTGAAAGGCACGAAATTTTGGCCAGATGCTAAATAAATGTACATCTAGCAATAATTTGGTGATGATGTTACCTTACATTAATTTTTTTAAAATCTTGATACAATCTGCATTTAAGTCCTGCATTCCCCTTATTGAGGCTACTTGTCAAACACAATGACTAAGATCACATATAAACAAGACTTAGCGTAAAGGGTTTTTACAAGTTTAATAGGACCCCACCATACAAACAATGTAAATTCTGCAATCACCTTTGTATTCTTCCTGCTCAAGGTCTTTTTTGACATCTTCTTCATTCTATTATTCAAAAATTATCATCACCATTATACACAAATACAGAGAGCTTGTAAATTAAAAAAATTTACATCTTTTTTGTCTTTCATACACTGTACGTGTAGTTCACTTTAGCTCACATACCTCAGTTTGGGGAAGTTTTCGAGATAGTACTCTCATCTTGCCTTGAAATGTTTTGTAGATTGTGCCTAAAATTTGAATCAAAGAATTAAGATTCTGTGAACAAAAAGAAAATGAAAACCAAACTGATTAACACACGTTTCAATCCTAACCTTAAGATGTAAGTGACTGACTGAGGTTGCCCCCAGGCCTGATACATTAATTTAATTTATGTTAATCACCATACACTATTGGGATCGAAGTACGAAATAAATTCTTAAAGCTCCATGCATGCCTTTTTAAACTTTCATAATTATCATCACCAGTTTCAGGCCATGAATGACACTTATGCCACTTTAAGAATGCCAACTGGCCGGAGGCAAACCAGTTGGCCATAAAAACGATGCAGTCGGGAAATTACAATGTAAACCAGGGACTACCTGGAACAAATTCAACTCCAGTCATTTTCCTAGCTGCTTCACTCACGGTTTTAAAGTACAACAACATTGTCAGAACCTCAGGCACTTTAAAACTGAGTGCCAAGAGCACTTACTGCTGGTGGTTTTTTTTGTTCCTCCAAGAGTAGTGTGAAGAGAATTCAAAAACCAAGAAAGAAATTCCACTGGATCACCTAAAAACAAAAACAGTGCCTGTGTTGTGGTTAAATTTTTTCTTGGTTTAAAATTTTTTGAACCAGTTCAATTTTGATTTTTCTTCATCTGATATTCATTATCATAACCTGATTCAAACTGGTTAAAAAAACTTTTGAAGCAGGAAAATATTTGAACCACAACATTATAAATTATATAATCATTTTTTTACAGGTATAAATTTCAAACACCAGTTTTGCAAAGAATACAATGTATCGATACTAAAGATGTTCACAGATTTGTGAATTCAGTTGAGGAGATTTGTAACTGTTGAATACCTGTTCATAATACCAAGGCAATAGAGGAGACAACACCTGAACAAGTAATTACCTTGTTCTGTGAACTGAAACCTCTTCTTGCTGCATAAGACTACAGCCTAAAAAAAGTAATAATTTCAAATTGCTCAATGTTGCAAAGCAATGCAAGCAAATTGGACTGCTACATCATCACCTCACACTCAGTGTCGGGCTCCAAATGCAGTTTCATGGCATTTATATATAATACTACAACTTCTAGTATCCAACTTTTTCCCTCCTTAAAATGTGTTTTCTGTGTACCTATTATGAGTACATAATACCATTAAAAAGACGGGGTGACCATGCTTGTTCACGAGAAAATAGCTATTCCTTGAAAAATTAAGCTTGGCATCAATGAAAATCTGCCATTTTATCAATGTGCGAGAACTAATGCGCACGCCAATGACGGAAGAAATTATATGCCGTAGAGTTGCGCAATGCAAAGCAGGGAATCACCTTAAACAAAATAAACTAAAGATAGCTCCAGTATTATCAATTTGTTTCGATAACGATTACTGTAACAGTAGAATTTCTAGCGCATTCCAGCAAGTTGTAAATTTATTGCCAGTAACTACTCTTACTAGCAATGCTGCCACATAAATTTTAAGTTAATTTATACAGGAACAGTGTCATATGTAACATGAATTAAGGGCTGTTAAGTCACTTAAAATACCAACTTGTAACATTTCATGAGGGCTAACATGAGCCTTGAAGTTCCGAGGATTCCATATCTTCCTTATAAGTTCACCAAACCTGTTAACTGTTACAGTAACAAAGAGTGACAATATTTGGTGAGCAGTATCATAATGCAATCATTCATCTACAGTTTACCAGTCACCCAACTTTCTTGAAATTAAATCTGAGAATCATTGCAGCCAATGAAAATTAGTAAATTATCTGCATCAGTACAATCAGTATCCTTTTCCTACGACTTTAGAAAAAAAACAAAGATCAACAAGTATTGATCTGACCTTAACTCCTTCAGATTCCATACAGACAAACTGCCCATACAACTTATCAAGAAAAGTGATATACTTATTGTTACAAATTTATAGACTGTAACTTTTACCCAAAGGAAACATGATATCTCCAGGAGGACGTTTGATGCTTTGGTAGTTTTCTTCTCGGAGAAAAAAGTCACGAATGGGTGGAATGAAAGCCAGTGCCTGTGGAGTAGAATAAAAGAATTGTACCCAATGTGAAAGTATCCAAAAGATATTAATTTTGTGATGAATAAAATGTCAAAACTGGGAAAATGTCCAGGCACCTGCGAAAAACTTTGGTAAAACTGTAGCAGTTTATGTTGTCATTATACATGAATAGAGTCTGATAACTTTTGGAAAAAAAAAGTTTAGTCAACTTGGTATTTTTCACTTTCTTTGTAAGGATGGTCTTGGGGGTCGTTTCTCAAGCAACACATTGATATAGAATGCAATGGTTATTCGTTCTAATGTCTTGACCAATGCATCAATACATAGCATTGGCCAATAATAGTAATAGTAATAATAACTTTATTTTAGTCTCAAGGTTATTTAACAGAGCACACACAAATCAACTGAAATCAGAACAAAACATTAATCAAATGAAATGTTGGTTTTTCAGGAGAGTACATGTACCTGGGGAAAAACCTCCCAGAGCAGAGTAGAGAACCAACAAAGTCAACCCACATAAGGCGTTGAATCCAGGAATTGATCGCGGGCCACATTGGTGGAAGGCAAGTGCTCTTCCCCCATGCGCCAGCCCTGATCTCTCTGTTGATTAAGGTGGCTTAAACCAGTTTCAGTACTTGAAAGAAACGTTCTTATATCAAAGGATTGACACTACAACACTTAATCACTTAACAACGTTATGGTACCATGTCAAACAACAATTATTGCTGAAAAAGATTCAGTCATTTTTATGACGTAAAACGTTACCATGGCAACAGGAAAGCCAGGCTGCAAAAACACCCCATATTGGCTTCAGCTGCTCATATCTTGGTGACCCCCATTTTTTTATTTCTGAAATGTAATCAACGTGTCATAATAGAACTTTCTGCAAAGTTTTTAAAAAAATCTGTGGTGTGGATTCAGAGCCACCTTAAATAAATGAAAATTTAAGATAGCTCTGAATCCGTGTTACATAAATTTTTAAAACTTTGCAGAGACTTTCATCTTTGCATGCTGATCACTTTTGTGCAATAAAAAATTGGGGTCACCAAGTTCGTTTTTATGAGGTTAAACGAATTTTAACAAAGTAAACAACTAGGAGCGACTGCAGCCTATTGGTCAGTGGTTGTAGTATGCTAGTGCATGCGTGGAATACCTCGTGCTTTGGGCTGTATCGCTTATTTATCAGTGTGGCGGGAAGTAGGAGCATTGTGTGGAGCGTTTAGCGGTTTGTTTTTTTTTTTTTTCCCTCCCTCCCCACCCTCTGCTTTCCACTGTGTATCAGTGTGACGGGTGCCCATTCTTCTCGGGGGCATGGGGGCTCATGGCTGGGTTGTCAGGTTTTGCCAGCCATCGGTGCAGTCTCCATCTTGGAGCTGGCTGCCATTAGTGGAAGCTCCAGGATGTTTCGGGCACCCAACCTCCAAAGAGCGACGATGTTGTTTACAGATATGAGCAACTAAAGCCAAGATATAGGGTGTTTTTGCAAGGCTTCCTGTTACCATGGTATCTTATTACATCATAAAAATGACTGCATCTTGTTCAGCAGTAATTGATGTTTCACACGGTACCATAAATAACATTGCTGTTACGTGATAAAGTGTTGTCGTGTCAATCTTTCTAATAACAAGGTCTCTTAAAAGTGTTGAAACTGGTTTGCCCAATAATAACTGTTTTACCTGTAAAACCACATTGAGGTAATCATTTGCTTTGATGTTATTCAAGCCAACAATACCTGAAAGAGATTGGCACATTTTATTCAATAACAAATGACAAATAGCAAATAGAAAATGACTTGCTTTCCAAATGGCAAATGACTTTTCCCAAGTTGTAACAAAACACTAATTAAACAAGTTTGAGGGCAATGATTGAAAGTTTCTGTCTGTGTTTTTCCAGTTCAATTTATAGCCCGAGGCACTTTAATTATGCAGGAGTGTAAACCATGAAATCAAGCAGCCAATACTGTAGAAAACATTGTGCTTGTTAATAAGACTAATAACAAGATAATGCATGTCCTAGTTAATAGCAAGATGATGAAAATTATCACGCAAGCAAGGCATTTTGGCTTTCTACAGTCAAGCTACATCACGCATGACCAATAGTTTTGAAATTTCACTTAGCATTCAAATCTGCGTGCCAGTTTTGAACTTTGCTCTCAAGATTCTGAATTTCTCGGCGATATTTCCTTGATACATTGCAAATACCCGGTAGTTAGCTAGCAACTTTCGTTTTATTATGAAATAAAAAATTAAAGTGAAAACTTTTTCAAATCTGAGAAGCTCCAAAAAGGAATTCAGATGTTTATTTCAATTTTGTGGACACTGGTCATGTGTGACAAAGCTCGAATGTAAACAACCCACTTCCCTATTTTTTGTGACAGGATAGGACTTTTCACTGTATAATAATTTCAGTGTAGTCAATTCCACAGAAATTGGCCTTGCTGGAATTATTAAGGACACAATTTGCCTAGGACCCTAATCCATTATGGTCTACAGAAGTACAGAAAGAAAGTATCATTTCATATAAACAGTTTTTAACCAACCAGGTAAATATGTTGTTCCATCAAATGCTCTTGAAACCTTTGCTGATTTATTCAACTGAAGAATGTCATCTTTGGTGAAAGTGGGATTTAATACATACTGGGAAATATAAATTTTAAATGTAGATGTTAGTTAAATTAAAAACCTTCATTTTTTTAAAATTCCAATTCACCACTTAACCCTGAGGTGCTTTTCAGGGTTACTGAGACAAATTTAATTTGTAAAGTGCAAACAATCATGTTTTGGAAGACATGTACATGTGCTGGTACAGATGAGCCTACATGTATGTTTTGTGTGTCTGGAATCCAGGCTTAACAAATCAAACATAACTTCACTGTTCTGTCTTTAAAATATTTGGTTGTCACATTTCTTTTAATTACCTTAATGTCATCCAAAGAGGAGTCGATAACTTCATAGTTATCTGGTAAACAGTAAAACTGAAAGGCATAAACTTAAAACATTAATGTTTGACAACAATAGATATCACATATTTATTTTCTGCATAATTATTGAAGGGGAAGAAGAGGAAAAAATTGTCCCTGGTAATCAACCTACACGTAGCTTCCTTGAAGTTTAAACCCATTGACCCCTGAGAGTGACAAATGATAGATTTTACTCTGTCTAACGCCAGACGATTTTACTTGTTAATGGGGGCGTCCTGGGGCCTTTGAGGGGTGAATGGGTTAAGGGACTAGATTACAGAGGCAGGGAGCAATAATTATGTCATAGCGTCAAAGCAATATATCAGGCACTTCTGGAAGTCTCCTACAAAATTGTTCTGTGTAATTAGATGGGAGTTGATTTTGATAAGGGAGAAGAAATGGGGAAACAGGAGAAACAGCAAGGGACCTTCACGCCACTTGTTTTTACTACCACAGGCGGAATCGCCGAGGAATGTAACAGATACCAGAAACAGATTAGCTGAACTACTCGCCATTAAGAAGGGAGAGGACTACGCAAGCACCGTGTCTTGGTTAAGAGCAAAAGTATCTTAATGAATGTTTAGGATACTTTTTGTGTTGGTAAAACAATGACCTGTGACCTCTGTTTTGTATCTTCCCCAAATTGACCTAGGTTGAAACAACTTAATCTAGGTTGAAACAAGTTGACCTAGGTTGAAACAAAATGACCTAGTTTGGTTGCAAATAAACCTAAGGAACATTAACCCCAGTCGACAGGACTTACAGAAATTAACTTCCACTAACAAACCAGAACCAGTGCTTTCTAATGGAAAATCCAGTACAACTTGACTGGCCATGTAAGGTTACACAAAGAAACCATATCATATTCACCTTCAATGTATGAAGATTAAGAAATACGTGATGGTCAACTTGAACACTGTGTGTGTAGGCATGAGAGCGTCGTCCTCTTCCTAGAAACGAAAAAGACTAGAATTATTATTATTCCCATTATTGGCAGTTAATTATTAACCCATTGATCCTTGGGACTAAGGCCATCCTTGGAGACCCAGGGGCAATCAGTCAAGACGGGACAAGATCGGTACTGGTGTAAATTTTCCAAGTAAGACGTAAGACAAGAAGAGCCCCTGGGAACATACCTTTAACAGACGAGTTCCAGAGTAAATTAAATTCTGATTTTCTGATTGATTTTCTGTATTTTGCGGGTCCCTTTGCAACCCAAAGTTTCGTCGCAGAGTATGTCTGTCATACGCGAGAGCCAGAAAGAAGAGTGACAGAAATAAAATGGCGACCGTTGATGAGGTATTTATCACTTGATATAAGGGATCATGATCTGACTTCAATGTATGAGGTTCTCTAATTGGGTGGAAAAAAGACAGTTGCGAAAATTTCTGCCCAATCAGAAAATCAGAATTTAATTCACTCTGAAACTCGTCCATTGAAGGTATGTTTCCAGGCGCTCTTTTCGCCTTACTTGAAAACTTTACACCGGTCCTGATTCTTGTCCGGTCTCAACTGACTGCCCCTAGGTCTCTGAGGATGGACTAAGGCTTGATAAATTTTCCTCTGTCTAACGCCAGATGATTTTACTCATCAATGGGTTAAGCAAAGGACACATAGTTCAATATTATAGTGTGCATCAACAAGCATTGTTGTTGAATATTGGTCGCTAAAAGAGGTCATTTACCATCTTAAATGTTGTTGAGCTAAGTTGAACCAACACAGAAATGAGCACTGTTCAGCTTGATTAAAAATGATTCGATAAAATGTACCAACCGACAATTTTCCATATTCAAGAAGCTGATGACATGTGCTTCCTCATATGCTTACCTTGGAAGTATTTCCCACAAACCAAGCATGCATACACATTGATATGAGATAGTGAAACAGAACACAGCTTCTCAAAATCAAAATCAAGAACATGCCTGTTGACATAATAAATTAAACAATAAGACATCATGAAACCTTAACCAACTTGTAATAATAAGCATCAGCATCATCATCATAATTACTATTAGCTTTATTTGGTTTGGGTAACACTAAAATGACTATACAAATGAGATGATAAAACTAAAAAGAAGCAAATTCAATGTGATGACTTAATGACACGACTTACCGCACACAATGGTTATATGAATACAGCGACAGGGATGTAGCTAAAGTTTTTAGCAGGCGGGAATCTAGCAATGATAGGCGGGTATTTGGGCCGAAGGCCCACCCTAGCGTGCCTTTGGCACGCTATACCTAGGGGGGGTCCGGGGGCATGCCCCCCCGGGAAATTTTGAAAATGCATACTCTCGGAGATGCGTTTTCCTTGATTTTGGGGGCAAAATGAAGGGCATTCAGGACAGACTTTTATCAGGTAACATTTGTTTAAATTTTTCCCGTAATTCAGCTTCTTTCAGCAATGTCAGTTGGTTCCTTCGGTAGACTTAAAAAATTTCATGATACCAACGGCCTCAGAATCATTTTTCTTTCTTTTTCCCGACATTATAAAGCAATAATATTTCAACTGTCAGAGATACGCAATTTGGCATTCATTATTTCGCATACATGAAATACAAATACCGCTGCCCATTGAGCCTGCAAAATGGACGATGAAATGCAAATGATGCGATCGTCGCACTAAATGGAGTGTTTACAATCCTTTCAGTTCAGGTAAGACAGCAATGAAGGTGTAAACAAACGAAATAAATAAATAAAAATCTTCTGACAACATTTAAAAACATCTTGGAGAAAGAAGAAGTGCTTTACAGCCGGAAAAATTGCATTCACAGCCGGGTAATTTTCCCGGCTTCCGGCTATTATCTACATCCCTGAGCGATATTTCTTGTTTACAAAGATTGACGTCACATTTCTTCTGATATTCAAATTTGCCAACCACAGGACAAAAGATGTCATTGTTTCAACAGCCAATGGACCATTTTACAGTTGTAGCTAAGTTACCTCGCTTAAGAATGAAAGCGAGTCTGCCAGTGACCCTGTTTTGATACAAACCTTCTTGCTTTTCTAATGTTAATGTAGTTTATTAGAATTACAACAAGACAATTTACGTGATAAAAGCAGTGAGGACTGTATCAATACAAGGGTCACTGGCAGCCTCGCAGCCATTCATAGGCTAGGTCACGGAACAAACATGTAAAATGGCCAGTTAGGTTCTGGTTGGTATATTAATAACAATGGATGACGTCACGAGAAAATTCCCTATTGATTAACATAAATAATAATCAGTGAACACAATCACTATCATCAGCATCATCGCCAACAGAAATAACAAACATCACCTGTCTATGGTGTCAAGATATGGACAATGCCTGCTCTGATATTCACTGCGTTCTGAAAAACAAAAATATTTTTAGTTTTGAGTATTTTTTAAGTACTCTCTGTAAGACGATTGATTGACGTGAACCGTTTAAGATAGGTACTGGCCTCCACAGGCTGTAAACTCGTGCTTGATTAAAGCTCTTCCTTTTAGTTGGCTCGAAGGAATCGCTCAGGAAGGGGTAGCTGAAGTTCGGCTTTGTCAACAAATCAATTGATGTATAAGAATCGAAATCTTACTCTCACCTTCCTTTCTTCTGGCTTCTTCTTCCTCTTCATCGTCGCTATAATTTTCCACAAGAGGTCTTTTTATTCCTCGGATTTCAACTTCGCTCTCGTCCGCCATGTTGTTTTGTAACACTGGAACCCAGATCTTACGCGTTAAAAACAGTAGTGGCGGTTTAAGGACGTTCGCGCCAAAATCTTCCTACGGTGAGATTTTCTTCATTTCTCGCCTAGAGTTAGGTCATAAAGTACTTACTCCAAAAATATATAAAAAATTGGGGGTCACCGACTTTGTTTCGGAGAAAATGGCAGTGGAAAAATGCCTTAATTTCGATAAATCTGTCATAATAACGAAAGGTAGCCTCATCTGCTCATCCATCGAAAATCCTAAAAAATAAACTGTTAGAGTGAAGGTTTCCGTGCATAGGTTTTTAGGGGTGGGATTTTAAGATAATTTCATGCCGCTAGGGATGTCGTAAACAGTAGAGTTCATCCTGGAGGAGCGTTTTCGTAACCTCTATCCGTTGCAACCACTACCGGAATTCGATGGCACGAGGAAAGAAAATTTAAAAAAAAGATAACTTCTTACTGTGAGATTTTTTTCATTTTATCATATTTTGTAGATAGTAAGTAGAGTAAGTGATTCATGATTAAAAAAATAGGGGTCACCGATGATCCAAGGGAGTAAAATCGATGTGATTTTACGAAGCTCTTAGGAAACTTCGTTTGTCACGTTTTTGCGTGACCTGTCGGGGAAGGACTGGAACCCAAGAGAGGATCGTTCGTTGAAGGGATGAAAGGTCTTTACCCCAAAACAAAGCTTTCTCGAGCACAGCAACGAAGTTTTAAGCAGTCGTCATCTTCATGTTTTGTATAATATTTCTCCATTACCGTCATGCTCGTCTTCTGGAGTGTGGTTTTTGTGAAATTTAATCGCTGGTTTTTTCCACGCAGGTCCGCACTATTCAAGCCGACGAGGACGAAAATACTGCTCTATTTTCACGAAAGTAAAGGAAAAGAACTTCAAAAACATACATTCATTTTGAACTTAAGTTCGTAGAGTAATAAAAACATTAAAAAAAGAAACAGCCCCATTAAATTTACGCAACGGTTCGTCCTCGAGTTTGCAAACTTTCAACCACTACTCGATCAGCATCAGCAGCTACCATTCAAAGAGCTTTTCCATCCTCCCGCTCACTTCTCTTTAACGTTTCATGATGATTCGGAAATAAATGTGCCATTCTTTTGCTGGCCTGGAATTTTTTCCCCGGCGTTTTTGTCGCCATGTTATTTTAACTAATGCTTGAACAATATTTATGAAAGTCAAGTAGACTAGTGCACGACTGATAAAAACAACGCGAACATCAGTCGTGCAGTAGTCTACTTGACTTTCCTAAATATTTTTAATCAAATTTGACTGATCACGATCTTCTCTTATCCAACGCTGTGCAAGACTTATCGTCCACGGTTTCTGCAAAGGTTTTCAAACCTCAACTTCACTAATGCTCGAAGTAATGCGTGACATATTACAGTCGCGTTACCTATGCAGTTACGTTGCGCACAAACAATTAGCGCGAACGTCGTTAACCACAGGATCCCAAGCTCAGCAAGATGGGATATAACGATTGGTGTGGGAACCACGATAAAGGAGCTGAGGAGATAATTTTTACCAAAGAATTCT
>NC_090892.1:5065486-5087690 GCF_036669925.1 Montipora capricornis
TGGGTAAACGTGGGCTCATGTTTGGGATCACGTGACAGATGTCACCCATTTGTGTTCGAGGAGTGAGCGAGTTCGCTTACATCTGGTGAGTTATCATTTTATGAGTGCTTCTTCGGGCCAATTTCGTCTACAGAAGCCCCCAGGCTGGCATCATTAAGCTAAAATGTGGGTTAAGACAAGCCTTTGAAAGAAAACAGAGGTGAGAGATGATTTCATGCAGACTGGAACGCCTAAATTGCTTTGTTGTAAACATGGCGGTTCACAGCACCAGTGAAGTCGTTTCTCCGTCCTTTCTGTGGACGAATTCCAGGACCTACCGATACAATTCGGGCAAGTTTTGAAAGCTAAAAACTTCAATCGATGCTGTATTTTGCCGGTAGGACTGGGTGGCTCGACACTTACAAGAAAATCTATGAAATGAGAATCGGGGGTCTTCCCTTGTCATGGAACGGCCAAATTACCCAGAATTCCTTTTGGGCATGAAGGAGGCAACTGCTTGAGAAGCAAGCGGAGACTGGGCCTCATCAAATGAGGAAAAAGTAGCGAGAAGACGATTTCTAGGCGGATACTAAGGAGTAGCCAAGGTGCGTGCTGTTAACGCAGAGGTTTGATTTCTAAACAAGTTTTTATGATCGAAAATTCGGCTTGGCCTTTAGTAATATTTTGTCAAAGAAACGGTATAATGTAAATAAGAGAGGAATGAGATTTATATTTGCAATTGCTTGTCCTCTTACCACTTAAATCAAACTCTACATCTCTATGCAACAAGCGCATTCAAAATTCCCTCATATCATTGTATGAAAGTAGTTCAAAAAAGGAAAAGGCTTGTCCCGCATATATGAAAAATACGTTTTTTCTCCCGTTCTCTTCTTATGCATGATCTTCGTGGAAATTACATTCTGTCCCTCAATAAAACTAGAACAACCAGTTATGGTCTTAGTTCTTTTTCTTACGTATTAGCTAAGTACGTTGCGAAATGCGCTACCTGATTTTTCCCGTAGCACTGAGTTTACTGGTTTTAAACTAATCCAGGGCCGGATTTTGTACAGCGGCTTTTCGTTTTAATTAATATATCTTTAAATATTATTTAATATTTAGTTATGTATCTGAATATGTTGCGTATGTTAGCTGTAATATGTCTCGAAGATATTATTCTGAAAGTCGAGATGAAATACAGTTTTATACATGCATGTATGTTACCTTCAGCAGGGCGCATGCGTGCACTTTGTAATCTGCGACTCCAGTGCTTACCATATGACAGATAAAATGACTTTTCTCTTGAATATATAAGTCATCGAATCTTGCCTTAAATTGTAATGACAAGGGCGGTTTGGAGCTGTGAGTAGGCGTGGGATTTGTCTCATATGGTTTAGGGGCCGACATATCCCTCCCTCAATGCCGTACCGGGAGGCAAGGTCGGTAGCAGAAAGCAGCGAAGGGCCAACTGCGTCCAAAAGCGATCGCACGGGCCGAAATCCCGGGATGACTCGTTTGGTACGACGCTCCAGCGCCACGTCTGGAGGTACTGCAATTTTTTCTCGTCTCGTCTTCAAACATTCCGTCAGCGCATGCGTGCGTAAATGTTCAGCCTCTCCGATACCTGGCCTACCAAAAATACTAAGATGCTGGTTAACTTTTGACAAGGAATTGAGATTTCGGTTGATTCTACAGGCATAAAGGTAACGTAAGAACCGTGCGTGTCTGGTCTTCTCGAGACAGAGGTGAGAGATGATTTCATGCAGACTGGAACGCCTAAATTGCTTTGTTGTAAACATGGCGGTTCACAGCACCAGTGAAGTCGTTTCTCCGTCCTTTCTGTGGACGAATTCCAGGACCTACCGATACAATTCGGGCAAGTTTTGAAAGCTAAAAACTTCAATCGATGCTGTATTTTGCCGGTAGGACTGGGTGGCTCGACACTTACAAGAAAATCTATGAAATGAGAATCGGGGGTCTTCCCTTGTCATGGAACGGCCAAATTACCCAGAATTCCTTTTGGGCATGAAGGAGGCAACTGCTTGAGAAGCAAGCGGAGACTGGGCCTCATCAAATGAGGAAAAAGTAGCGAGAAGACGATTTCTAGGCGGATACTAAGGAGTAGCCAAGGTGCGTGCTGTTAACGCAGAGGTTTGATTTCTAAACAAGTTTTTATGATCGAAAATTCGGCTTGGCCTTTAGTAATATTTTGTCAAAGAAACGGTATAATGTAAATAAGAGAGGAATGAGATTTATATTTGCAATTGCTTGTCCTCTTACCACTTAAATCAAACTCTACATCTCTATGCAACAAGCGCATTCAAAATTCCCTCATATCATTGTATGAAAGTAGTTCAAAAAAGGAAAAGGCTTGTCCCGCATATATGAAAAATACGTTTTTTCTCCCGTTCTCTTCTTATGCATGATCTTCGTGGAAATTACATTCTGTCCCTCAATAAAACTAGAACAACCAGTTATGGTCTTAGTTCTTTTTCTTACGTATTAGCTAAGTACGTTGCGAAATGCGCTACCTGATTTTTCCCGTAGCACTGAGTTTACTGGTTTTAAACTAATCCAGGGCCGGATTTTGTACAGCGGCTTTTCGTTTTAATTAATATATCTTTAAATATTATTTAATATTTAGTTATGTATCTGAATATGTTGCGTATGTTAGCTGTAATATGTCTCGAAGATATTATTCTGAAAGTCGAGATGAAATACAGTTTTATACATGCATGTATGTTACCTTCAGCAGGGCGCATGCGTGCACTTTGTAATCTGCGACTCCAGTGCTTACCATATGACAGATAAAATGACTTTTCTCTTGAATATATAAGTCATCGAATCTTGCCTTAAATTGTAATGACAAGGGCGGTTTGGAGCTGTGAGTAGGCGTGGGATTTGTCTCATATGGTTTAGGGGCCGACATATCCCTCCCTCAATGCCGTACCGGGAGGCAAGGTCGGTAGCAGAAAGCAGCGAAGGGCCAACTGCGTCCAAAAGCGATCGCACGGGCCGAAATCCCGGGATGACTCGTTTGGTACGACGCTCCAGCGCCACGTCTGGAGGTACTGCAATTTTTTCTCGTCTCGTCTTCAAACATTCCGTCAGCGCATGCGTGCGTAAATGTTCAGCCTCTCCGATACCTGGCCTACCAAAAATACTAAGATGCTGGTTAACTTTTGACAAGGAATTGAGATTTCGGTTGATTCTACAGGCATAAAGGTAACGTAAGAACCGTGCGTGTCTGGTCTTCTCGAGACAGAGGTGAGAGATGATTTCATGCAGACTGGAACGCCTAAATTGCTTTGTTGTAAACATGGCGGTTCACAGCACCAGTGAAGTCGTTTCTCCGTCCTTTCTGTGGACGAATTCCAGGACCTACCGATACAATTCGGGCAAGTTTTGAAAGCTAAAAACTTCAATCGATGCTGTATTTTGCCGGTAGGACTGGGTGGCTCGACACTTACAAGAAAATCTATGAAATGAGAATCGGGGGTCTTCCCTTGTCATGGAACGGCCAAATTACCCAGAATTCCTTTTGGGCATGAAGGAGGCAACTGCTTGAGAAGCAAGCGGAGACTGGGCCTCATCAAATGAGGAAAAAGTAGCGAGAAGACGATTTCTAGGCGGATACTAAGGAGTAGCCAAGGTGCGTGCTGTTAACGCAGAGGTTTGATTTCTAAACAAGTTTTTATGATCGAAAATTCGGCTTGGCCTTTAGTAATATTTTGTCAAAGAAACGGTATAATGTAAATAAGAGAGGAATGAGATTTATATTTGCAATTGCTTGTCCTCTTACCACTTAAATCAAACTCTACATCTCTATGCAACAAGCGCATTCAAAATTCCCTCATATCATTGTATGAAAGTAGTTCAAAAAAGGAAAAGGCTTGTCCCGCATATATGAAAAATACGTTTTTTCTCCCGTTCTCTTCTTATGCATGATCTTCGTGGAAATTACATTCTGTCCCTCAATAAAACTAGAACAACCAGTTATGGTCTTAGTTCTTTTTCTTACGTATTAGCTAAGTACGTTGCGAAATGCGCTACCTGATTTTTCCCGTAGCACTGAGTTTACTGGTTTTAAACTAATCCAGGGCCGGATTTTGTACAGCGGCTTTTCGTTTTAATTAATATATCTTTAAATATTATTTAATATTTAGTTATGTATCTGAATATGTTGCGTATGTTAGCTGTAATATGTCTCGAAGATATTATTCTGAAAGTCGAGATGAAATACAGTTTTATACATGCATGTATGTTACCTTCAGCAGGGCGCATGCGTGCACTTTGTAATCTGCGACTCCAGTGCTTACCATATGACAGATAAAATGACTTTTCTCTTGAATATATAAGTCATCGAATCTTGCCTTAAATTGTAATGACAAGGGCGGTTTGGAGCTGTGAGTAGGCGTGGGATTTGTCTCATATGGTTTAGGGGCCGACATATCCCTCCCTCAATGCCGTACCGGGAGGCAAGGTCGGTAGCAGAAAGCAGCGAAGGGCCAACTGCGTCCAAAAGCGATCGCACGGGCCGAAATCCCGGGATGACTCGTTTGGTACGACGCTCCAGCGCCACGTCTGGAGGTACTGCAATTTTTTCTCGTCTCGTCTTCAAACATTCCGTCAGCGCATGCGTGCGTAAATGTTCAGCCTCTCCGATACCTGGCCTACCAAAAATACTAAGATGCTGGTTAACTTTTGACAAGGAATTGAGATTTCGGTTGATTCTACAGGCATAAAGGTAACGTAAGAACCGTGCGTGTCTGGTCTTCTCGAGACAGAGGTGAGAGATGATTTCATGCAGACTGGAACGCCTAAATTGCTTTGTTGTAAACATGGCGGTTCACAGCACCAGTGAAGTCGTTTCTCCGTCCTTTCTGTGGACGAATTCCAGGACCTACCGATACAATTCGGGCAAGTTTTGAAAGCTAAAAACTTCAATCGATGCTGTATTTTGCCGGTAGGACTGGGTGGCTCGACACTTACAAGAAAATCTATGAAATGAGAATCGGGGGTCTTCCCTTGTCATGGAACGGCCAAATTACCCAGAATTCCTTTTGGGCATGAAGGAGGCAACTGCTTGAGAAGCAAGCGGAGACTGGGCCTCATCAAATGAGGAAAAAGTAGCGAGAAGACGATTTCTAGGCGGATACTAAGGAGTAGCCAAGGTGCGTGCTGTTAACGCAGAGGTTTGATTTCTAAACAAGTTTTTATGATCGAAAATTCGGCTTGGCCTTTAGTAATATTTTGTCAAAGAAACGGTATAATGTAAATAAGAGAGGAATGAGATTTATATTTGCAATTGCTTGTCCTCTTACCACTTAAATCAAACTCTACATCTCTATGCAACAAGCGCATTCAAAATTCCCTCATATTATTGTATGAAAGTAGTTCAAAAAAGGAAAAGGCTTGTCCCGCATATATGAAAAATACGTTTTTTCTCCCGTTCTCTTCTTATGCATGATCTTCGTGGAAATTACATTCTGTCCCTCAATAAAACTAGAACAACCAGTTATGGTCTTAGTTCTTTTTCTTACGTATTAGCTAAGTACGTTGCGAAATGCGCTACCTGATTTTTCCCGTAGCACTGAGTTTACTGGTTTTAAACTAATCCAGGGCCGGATTTTGTACAGCGGCTTTTCGTTTTAATTAATATATCTTTAAATATTATTTAATATTTAGTTATGTATCTGAATATGTTGCGTATGTTAGCTGTAATATGTCTCGAAGATATTATTCTGAAAGTCGAGATGAAATACAGTTTTATACATGCATGTATGTTACCTTCAGCAGGGCGCATGCGTGCACTTTGTAATCTGCGACTCCAGTGCTTACCATATGACAGATAAAATGACTTTTCTCTTGAATATATAAGTCATCGAATCTTGCCTTAAATTGTAATGACAAGGGCGGTTTGGAGCTGTGAGTAGGCGTGGGATTTGTCTCATATGGTTTAGGGGCCGACATATCCCTCCCTCAATGCCGTACCGGGAGGCAAGGTCGGTAGCAGAAAGCAGCGAAGGGCCAACTGCGTCCAAAAGCGATCGCACGGGCCGAAATCCCGGGATGACTCGTTTGGTACGACGCTCCAGCGCCACGTCTGGAGGTACTGCAATTTTTTCTCGTCTCGTCTTCAAACATTCCGTCAGCGCATGCGTGCGTAAATGTTCAGCCTCTCCGATACCTGGCCTACCAAAAATACTAAGATGCTGGTTAACTTTTGACAAGGAATTGAGATTTCGGTTGATTCTACAGGCATAAAGGTAACGTAAGAACCGTGCGTGTCTGGTCTTCTCGAGACAGAGGTGAGAGATGATTTCATGCAGACTGGAACGCCTAAATTGCTTTGTTGTAAACATGGCGGTTCACAGCACCAGTGAAGTCGTTTCTCCGTCCTTTCTGTGGACGAATTCCAGGACCTACCGATACAATTCGGGCAAGTTTTGAAAGCTAAAAACTTCAATCGATGCTGTATTTTGCCGGTAGGACTGGGTGGCTCGACACTTACAAGAAAATCTATGAAATGAGAATCGGGGGTCTTCCCTTGTCATGGAACGGCCAAATTACCCAGAATTCCTTTTGGGCATGAAGGAGGCAACTGCTTGAGAAGCAAGCGGAGACTGGGCCTCATCAAATGAGGAAAAAGTAGCGAGAAGACGATTTCTAGGCGGATACTAAGGAGTAGCCAAGGTGCGTGCTGTTAACGCAGAGGTTTGATTTCTAAACAAGTTTTTATGATCGAAAATTCGGCTTGGCCTTTAGTAATATTTTGTCAAAGAAACGGTATAATGTAAATAAGAGAGGAATGAGATTTATATTTGCAATTGCTTGTCCTCTTACCACTTAAATCAAACTCTACATCTCTATGCAACAAGCGCATTCAAAATTCCCTCATATTATTGTATGAAAGTAGTTCAAAAAAGGAAAAGGCTTGTCCCGCATATATGAAAAATACGTTTTTTCTCCCGTTCTCTTCTTATGCATGATCTTCGTGGAAATTACATTCTGTCCCTCAATAAAACTAGAACAACCAGTTATGGTCTTAGTTCTTTTTCTTACGTATTAGCTAAGTACGTTGCGAAATGCGCTACCTGATTTTTCCCGTAGCACTGAGTTTACTGGTTTTAAACTAATCCAGGGCCGGATTTTGTACAGCGGCTTTTCGTTTTAATTAATATATCTTTAAATATTATTTAATATTTAGTTATGTATCTGAATATGTTGCGTATGTTAGCTGTAATATGTCTCGAAGATATTATTCTGAAAGTCGAGATGAAATACAGTTTTATACATGCATGTATGTTACCTTCAGCAGGGCGCATGCGTGCACTTTGTAATCTGCGACTCCAGTGCTTACCATATGACAGATAAAATGACTTTTCTCTTGAATATATAAGTCATCGAATCTTGCCTTAAATTGTAATGACAAGGGCGGTTTGGAGCTGTGAGTAGGCGTGGGATTTGTCTCATATGGTTTAGGGGCCGACATATCCCTCCCTCAATGCCGTACCGGGAGGCAAGGTCGGTAGCAGAAAGCAGCGAAGGGCCAACTGCGTCCAAAAGCGATCGCACGGGCCGAAATCCCGGGATGACTCGTTTGGTACGACGCTCCAGCGCCACGTCTGGAGGTACTGCAATTTTTTCTCGTCTCGTCTTCAAACATTCCGTCAGCGCATGCGTGCGTAAATGTTCAGCCTCTCCGATACCTGGCCTACCAAAAATACTAAGATGCTGGTTAACTTTTGACAAGGAATTGAGATTTCGGTTGATTCTACAGGCATAAAGGTAACGTAAGAACCGTGCGTGTCTGGTCTTCTCGAGACAGAGGTGAGAGATGATTTCATGCAGACTGGAACGCCTAAATTGCTTTGTTGTAAACATGGCGGTTCACAGCACCAGTGAAGTCGTTTCTCCGTCCTTTCTGTGGACGAATTCCAGGACCTACCGATACAATTCGGGCAAGTTTTGAAAGCTAAAAACTTCAATCGATGCTGTATTTTGCCGGTAGGACTGGGTGGCTCGACACTTACAAGAAAATCTATGAAATGAGAATCGGGGGTCTTCCCTTGTCATGGAACGGCCAAATTACCCAGAATTCCTTTTGGGCATGAAGGAGGCAACTGCTTGAGAAGCAAGCGGAGACTGGGCCTCATCAAATGAGGAAAAAGTAGCGAGAAGACGATTTCTAGGCGGATACTAAGGAGTAGCCAAGGTGCGTGCTGTTAACGCAGAGGTTTGATTTCTAAACAAGTTTTTATGATCGAAAATTCGGCTTGGCCTTTAGTAATATTTTGTCAAAGAAACGGTATAATGTAAATAAGAGAGGAATGAGATTTATATTTGCAATTGCTTGTCCTCTTACCACTTAAATCAAACTCTACATCTCTATGCAACAAGCGCATTCAAAATTCCCTCATATTATTGTATGAAAGTAGTTCAAAAAAGGAAAAGGCTTGTCCCGCATATATGAAAAATACGTTTTTTCTCCCGTTCTCTTCTTATGCATGATCTTCGTGGAAATTACATTCTGTCCCTCAATAAAACTAGAACAACCAGTTATGGTCTTAGTTCTTTTTCTTACGTATTAGCTAAGTACGTTGCGAAATGCGCTACCTGATTTTTCCCGTAGCACTGAGTTTACTGGTTTTAAACTAATCCAGGGCCGGATTTTGTACAGCGGCTTTTCGTTTTAATTAATATATCTTTAAATATTATTTAATATTTAGTTATGTATCTGAATATGTTGCGTATGTTAGCTGTAATATGTCTCGAAGATATTATTCTGAAAGTCGAGATGAAATACAGTTTTATACATGCATGTATGTTACCTTCAGCAGGGCGCATGCGTGCACTTTGTAATCTGCGACTCCAGTGCTTACCATATGACAGATAAAATGACTTTTCTCTTGAATATATAAGTCATCGAATCTTGCCTTAAATTGTAATGACAAGGGCGGTTTGGAGCTGTGAGTAGGCGTGGGATTTGTCTCATATGGTTTAGGGGCCGACATATCCCTCCCTCAATGCCGTACCGGGAGGCAAGGTCGGTAGCAGAAAGCAGCGAAGGGCCAACTGCGTCCAAAAGCGATCGCACGGGCCGAAATCCCGGGATGACTCGTTTGGTACGACGCTCCAGCGCCACGTCTGGAGGTACTGCAATTTTTTCTCGTCTCGTCTTCAAACATTCCGTCAGCGCATGCGTGCGTAAATGTTCAGCCTCTCCGATACCTGGCCTACCAAAAATACTAAGATGCTGGTTAACTTTTGACAAGGAATTGAGATTTCGGTTGATTCTACAGGCATAAAGGTAACGTAAGAACCGTGCGTGTCTGGTCTTCTCGAGACAGAGGTGAGAGATGATTTCATGCAGACTGGAACGCCTAAATTGCTTTGTTGTAAACATGGCGGTTCACAGCACCAGTGAAGTCGTTTCTCCGTCCTTTCTGTGGACGAATTCCAGGACCTACCGATACAATTCGGGCAAGTTTTGAAAGCTAAAAACTTCAATCGATGCTGTATTTTGCCGGTAGGACTGGGTGGCTCGACACTTACAAGAAAATCTATGAAATGAGAATCGGGGGTCTTCCCTTGTCATGGAACGGCCAAATTACCCAGAATTCCTTTTGGGCATGAAGGAGGCAACTGCTTGAGAAGCAAGCGGAGACTGGGCCTCATCAAATGAGGAAAAAGTAGCGAGAAGACGATTTCTAGGCGGATACTAAGGAGTAGCCAAGGTGCGTGCTGTTAACGCAGAGGTTTGATTTCTAAACAAGTTTTTATGATCGAAAATTCGGCTTGGCCTTTAGTAATATTTTGTCAAAGAAACGGTATAATGTAAATAAGAGAGGAATGAGATTTATATTTGCAATTGCTTGTCCTCTTACCACTTAAATCAAACTCTACATCTCTATGCAACAAGCGCATTCAAAATTCCCTCATATTATTGTATGAAAGTAGTTCAAAAAAGGAAAAGGCTTGTCCCGCATATATGAAAAATACGTTTTTTCTCCCGTTCTCTTCTTATGCATGATCTTCGTGGAAATTACATTCTGTCCCTCAATAAAACTAGAACAACCAGTTATGGTCTTAGTTCTTTTTCTTACGTATTAGCTAAGTACGTTGCGAAATGCGCTACCTGATTTTTCCCGTAGCACTGAGTTTACTGGTTTTAAACTAATCCAGGGCCGGATTTTGTACAGCGGCTTTTCGTTTTAATTAATATATCTTTAAATATTATTTAATATTTAGTTATGTATCTGAATATGTTGCGTATGTTAGCTGTAATATGTCTCGAAGATATTATTCTGAAAGTCGAGATGAAATACAGTTTTATACATGCATGTATGTTACCTTCAGCAGGGCGCATGCGTGCACTTTGTAATCTGCGACTCCAGTGCTTACCATATGACAGATAAAATGACTTTTCTCTTGAATATATAAGTCATCGAATCTTGCCTTAAATTGTAATGACAAGGGCGGTTTGGAGCTGTGAGTAGGCGTGGGATTTGTCTCATATGGTTTAGGGGCCGACATATCCCTCCCTCAATGCCGTACCGGGAGGCAAGGTCGGTAGCAGAAAGCAGCGAAGGGCCAACTGCGTCCAAAAGCGATCGCACGGGCCGAAATCCCGGGATGACTCGTTTGGTACGACGCTCCAGCGCCACGTCTGGAGGTACTGCAATTTTTTCTCGTCTCGTCTTCAAACATTCCGTCAGCGCATGCGTGCGTAAATGTTCAGCCTCTCCGATACCTGGCCTACCAAAAATACTAAGATGCTGGTTAACTTTTGACAAGGAATTGAGATTTCGGTTGATTCTACAGGCATAAAGGTAACGTAAGAACCGTGCGTGTCTGGTCTTCTCGAGACAGAGGTGAGAGATGATTTCATGCAGACTGGAACGCCTAAATTGCTTTGTTGTAAACATGGCGGTTCACAGCACCAGTGAAGTCGTTTCTCCGTCCTTTCTGTGGACGAATTCCAGGACCTACCGATACAATTCGGGCAAGTTTTGAAAGCTAAAAACTTCAATCGATGCTGTATTTTGCCGGTAGGACTGGGTGGCTCGACACTTACAAGAAAATCTATGAAATGAGAATCGGGGGTCTTCCCTTGTCATGGAACGGCCAAATTACCCAGAATTCCTTTTGGGCATGAAGGAGGCAACTGCTTGAGAAGCAAGCGGAGACTGGGCCTCATCAAATGAGGAAAAAGTAGCGAGAAGACGATTTCTAGGCGGATACTAAGGAGTAGCCAAGGTGCGTGCTGTTAACGCAGAGGTTTGATTTCTAAACAAGTTTTTATGATCGAAAATTCGGCTTGGCCTTTAGTAATATTTTGTCAAAGAAACGGTATAATGTAAATAAGAGAGGAATGAGATTTATATTTGCAATTGCTTGTCCTCTTACCACTTAAATCAAACTCTACATCTCTATGCAACAAGCGCATTCAAAATTCCCTCATATTATTGTATGAAAGTAGTTCAAAAAAGGAAAAGGCTTGTCCCGCATATATGAAAAATACGTTTTTTCTCCCGTTCTCTTCTTATGCATGATCTTCGTGGAAATTACATTCTGTCCCTCAATAAAACTAGAACAACCAGTTATGGTCTTAGTTCTTTTTCTTACGTATTAGCTAAGTACGTTGCGAAATGCGCTACCTGATTTTTCCCGTAGCACTGAGTTTACTGGTTTTAAACTAATCCAGGGCCGGATTTTGTACAGCGGCTTTTCGTTTTAATTAATATATCTTTAAATATTATTTAATATTTAGTTATGTATCTGAATATGTTGCGTATGTTAGCTGTAATATGTCTCGAAGATATTATTCTGAAAGTCGAGATGAAATACAGTTTTATACATGCATGTATGTTACCTTCAGCAGGGCGCATGCGTGCACTTTGTAATCTGCGACTCCAGTGCTTACCATATGACAGATAAAATGACTTTTCTCTTGAATATATAAGTCATCGAATCTTGCCTTAAATTGTAATGACAAGGGCGGTTTGGAGCTGTGAGTAGGCGTGGGATTTGTCTCATATGGTTTAGGGGCCGACATATCCCTCCCTCAATGCCGTACCGGGAGGCAAGGTCGGTAGCAGAAAGCAGCGAAGGGCCAACTGCGTCCAAAAGCGATCGCACGGGCCGAAATCCCGGGATGACTCGTTTGGTACGACGCTCCAGCGCCACGTCTGGAGGTACTGCAATTTTTTCTCGTCTCGTCTTCAAACATTCCGTCAGCGCATGCGTGCGTAAATGTTCAGCCTCTCCGATACCTGGCCTACCAAAAATACTAAGATGCTGGTTAACTTTTGACAAGGAATTGAGATTTCGGTTGATTCTACAGGCATAAAGGTAACGTAAGAACCGTGCGTGTCTGGTCTTCTCGAGACAGAGGTGAGAGATGATTTCATGCAGACTGGAACGCCTAAATTGCTTTGTTGTAAACATGGCGGTTCACAGCACCAGTGAAGTCGTTTCTCCGTCCTTTCTGTGGACGAATTCCAGGACCTACCGATACAATTCGGGCAAGTTTTGAAAGCTAAAAACTTCAATCGATGCTGTATTTTGCCGGTAGGACTGGGTGGCTCGACACTTACAAGAAAATCTATGAAATGAGAATCGGGGGTCTTCCCTTGTCATGGAACGGCCAAATTACCCAGAATTCCTTTTGGGCATGAAGGAGGCAACTGCTTGAGAAGCAAGCGGAGACTGGGCCTCATCAAATGAGGAAAAAGTAGCGAGAAGACGATTTCTAGGCGGATACTAAGGAGTAGCCAAGGTGCGTGCTGTTAACGCAGAGGTTTGATTTCTAAACAAGTTTTTATGATCGAAAATTCGGCTTGGCCTTTAGTAATATTTTGTCAAAGAAACGGTATAATGTAAATAAGAGAGGAATGAGATTTATATTTGCAATTGCTTGTCCTCTTACCACTTAAATCAAACTCTACATCTCTATGCAACAAGCGCATTCAAAATTCCCTCATATTATTGTATGAAAGTAGTTCAAAAAAGGAAAAGGCTTGTCCCGCATATATGAAAAATACGTTTTTTCTCCCGTTCTCTTCTTATGCATGATCTTCGTGGAAATTACATTCTGTCCCTCAATAAAACTAGAACAACCAGTTATGGTCTTAGTTCTTTTTCTTACGTATTAGCTAAGTACGTTGCGAAATGCGCTACCTGATTTTTCCCGTAGCACTGAGTTTACTGGTTTTAAACTAATCCAGGGCCGGATTTTGTACAGCGGCTTTTCGTTTTAATTAATATATCTTTAAATATTATTTAATATTTAGTTATGTATCTGAATATGTTGCGTATGTTAGCTGTAATATGTCTCGAAGATATTATTCTGAAAGTCGAGATGAAATACAGTTTTATACATGCATGTATGTTACCTTCAGCAGGGCGCATGCGTGCACTTTGTAATCTGCGACTCCAGTGCTTACCATATGACAGATAAAATGACTTTTCTCTTGAATATATAAGTCATCGAATCTTGCCTTAAATTGTAATGACAAGGGCGGTTTGGAGCTGTGAGTAGGCGTGGGATTTGTCTCATATGGTTTAGGGGCCGACATATCCCTCCCTCAATGCCGTACCGGGAGGCAAGGTCGGTAGCAGAAAGCAGCGAAGGGCCAACTGCGTCCAAAAGCGATCGCACGGGCCGAAATCCCGGGATGACTCGTTTGGTACGACGCTCCAGCGCCACGTCTGGAGGTACTGCAATTTTTTCTCGTCTCGTCTTCAAACATTCCGTCAGCGCATGCGTGCGTAAATGTTCAGCCTCTCCGATACCTGGCCTACCAAAAATACTAAGATGCTGGTTAACTTTTGACAAGGAATTGAGATTTCGGTTGATTCTACAGGCATAAAGGTAACGTAAGAACCGTGCGTGTCTGGTCTTCTCGAGACAGAGGTGAGAGATGATTTCATGCAGACTGGAACGCCTAAATTGCTTTGTTGTAAACATGGCGGTTCACAGCACCAGTGAAGTCGTTTCTCCGTCCTTTCTGTGGACGAATTCCAGGACCTACCGATACAATTCGGGCAAGTTTTGAAAGCTAAAAACTTCAATCGATGCTGTATTTTGCCGGTAGGACTGGGTGGCTCGACACTTACAAGAAAATCTATGAAATGAGAATCGGGGGTCTTCCCTTGTCATGGAACGGCCAAATTACCCAGAATTCCTTTTGGGCATGAAGGAGGCAACTGCTTGAGAAGCAAGCGGAGACTGGGCCTCATCAAATGAGGAAAAAGTAGCGAGAAGACGATTTCTAGGCGGATACTAAGGAGTAGCCAAGGTGCGTGCTGTTAACGCAGAGGTTTGATTTCTAAACAAGTTTTTATGATCGAAAATTCGGCTTGGCCTTTAGTAATATTTTGTCAAAGAAACGGTATAATGTAAATAAGAGAGGAATGAGATTTATATTTGCAATTGCTTGTCCTCTTACCACTTAAATCAAACTCTACATCTCTATGCAACAAGCGCATTCAAAATTCCCTCATATTATTGTATGAAAGTAGTTCAAAAAAGGAAAAGGCTTGTCCCGCATATATGAAAAATACGTTTTTTCTCCCGTTCTCTTCTTATGCATGATCTTCGTGGAAATTACATTCTGTCCCTCAATAAAACTAGAACAACCAGTTATGGTCTTAGTTCTTTTTCTTACGTATTAGCTAAGTACGTTGCGAAATGCGCTACCTGATTTTTCCCGTAGCACTGAGTTTACTGGTTTTAAACTAATCCAGGGCCGGATTTTGTACAGCGGCTTTTCGTTTTAATTAATATATCTTTAAATATTATTTAATATTTAGTTATGTATCTGAATATGTTGCGTATGTTAGCTGTAATATGTCTCGAAGATATTATTCTGAAAGTCGAGATGAAATACAGTTTTATACATGCATGTATGTTACCTTCAGCAGGGCGCATGCGTGCACTTTGTAATCTGCGACTCCAGTGCTTACCATATGACAGATAAAATGACTTTTCTCTTGAATATATAAGTCATCGAATCTTGCCTTAAATTGTAATGACAAGGGCGGTTTGGAGCTGTGAGTAGGCGTGGGATTTGTCTCATATGGTTTAGGGGCCGACATATCCCTCCCTCAATGCCGTACCGGGAGGCAAGGTCGGTAGCAGAAAGCAGCGAAGGGCCAACTGCGTCCAAAAGCGATCGCACGGGCCGAAATCCCGGGATGACTCGTTTGGTACGACGCTCCAGCGCCACGTCTGGAGGTACTGCAATTTTTTCTCGTCTCGTCTTCAAACATTCCGTCAGCGCATGCGTGCGTAAATGTTCAGCCTCTCCGATACCTGGCCTACCAAAAATACTAAGATGCTGGTTAACTTTTGACAAGGAATTGAGATTTCGGTTGATTCTACAGGCATAAAGGTAACGTAAGAACCGTGCGTGTCTGGTCTTCTCGAGACAGAGGTGAGAGATGATTTCATGCAGACTGGAACGCCTAAATTGCTTTGTTGTAAACATGGCGGTTCACAGCACCAGTGAAGTCGTTTCTCCGTCCTTTCTGTGGACGAATTCCAGGACCTACCGATACAATTCGGGCAAGTTTTGAAAGCTAAAAACTTCAATCGATGCTGTATTTTGCCGGTAGGACTGGGTGGCTCGACACTTACAAGAAAATCTATGAAATGAGAATCGGGGGTCTTCCCTTGTCATGGAACGGCCAAATTACCCAGAATTCCTTTTGGGCATGAAGGAGGCAACTGCTTGAGAAGCAAGCGGAGACTGGGCCTCATCAAATGAGGAAAAAGTAGCGAGAAGACGATTTCTAGGCGGATACTAAGGAGTAGCCAAGGTGCGTGCTGTTAACGCAGAGGTTTGATTTCTAAACAAGTTTTTATGATCGAAAATTCGGCTTGGCCTTTAGTAATATTTTGTCAAAGAAACGGTATAATGTAAATAAGAGAGGAATGAGATTTATATTTGCAATTGCTTGTCCTCTTACCACTTAAATCAAACTCTACATCTCTATGCAACAAGCGCATTCAAAATTCCCTCATATTATTGTATGAAAGTAGTTCAAAAAAGGAAAAGGCTTGTCCCGCATATATGAAAAATACGTTTTTTCTCCCGTTCTCTTCTTATGCATGATCTTCGTGGAAATTACATTCTGTCCCTCAATAAAACTAGAACAACCAGTTATGGTCTTAGTTCTTTTTCTTACGTATTAGCTAAGTACGTTGCGAAATGCGCTACCTGATTTTTCCCGTAGCACTGAGTTTACTGGTTTTAAACTAATCCAGGGCCGGATTTTGTACAGCGGCTTTTCGTTTTAATTAATATATCTTTAAATATTATTTAATATTTAGTTATGTATCTGAATATGTTGCGTATGTTAGCTGTAATATGTCTCGAAGATATTATTCTGAAAGTCGAGATGAAATACAGTTTTATACATGCATGTATGTTACCTTCAGCAGGGCGCATGCGTGCACTTTGTAATCTGCGACTCCAGTGCTTACCATATGACAGATAAAATGACTTTTCTCTTGAATATATAAGTCATCGAATCTTGCCTTAAATTGTAATGACAAGGGCGGTTTGGAGCTGTGAGTAGGCGTGGGATTTGTCTCATATGGTTTAGGGGCCGACATATCCCTCCCTCAATGCCGTACCGGGAGGCAAGGTCGGTAGCAGAAAGCAGCGAAGGGCCAACTGCGTCCAAAAGCGATCGCACGGGCCGAAATCCCGGGATGACTCGTTTGGTACGACGCTCCAGCGCCACGTCTGGAGGTACTGCAATTTTTTCTCGTCTCGTCTTCAAACATTCCGTCAGCGCATGCGTGCGTAAATGTTCAGCCTCTCCGATACCTGGCCTACCAAAAATACTAAGATGCTGGTTAACTTTTGACAAGGAATTGAGATTTCGGTTGATTCTACAGGCATAAAGGTAACGTAAGAACCGTGCGTGTCTGGTCTTCTCGAGACAGAGGTGAGAGATGATTTCATGCAGACTGGAACGCCTAAATTGCTTTGTTGTAAACATGGCGGTTCACAGCACCAGTGAAGTCGTTTCTCCGTCCTTTCTGTGGACGAATTCCAGGACCTACCGATACAATTCGGGCAAGTTTTGAAAGCTAAAAACTTCAATCGATGCTGTATTTTGCCGGTAGGACTGGGTGGCTCGACACTTACAAGAAAATCTATGAAATGAGAATCGGGGGTCTTCCCTTGTCATGGAACGGCCAAATTACCCAGAATTCCTTTTGGGCATGAAGGAGGCAACTGCTTGAGAAGCAAGCGGAGACTGGGCCTCATCAAATGAGGAAAAAGTAGCGAGAAGACGATTTCTAGGCGGATACTAAGGAGTAGCCAAGGTGCGTGCTGTTAACGCAGAGGTTTGATTTCTAAACAAGTTTTTATGATCGAAAATTCGGCTTGGCCTTTAGTAATATTTTGTCAAAGAAACGGTATAATGTAAATAAGAGAGGAATGAGATTTATATTTGCAATTGCTTGTCCTCTTACCACTTAAATCAAACTCTACATCTCTATGCAACAAGCGCATTCAAAATTCCCTCATATTATTGTATGAAAGTAGTTCAAAAAAGGAAAAGGCTTGTCCCGCATATATGAAAAATACGTTTTTTCTCCCGTTCTCTTCTTATGCATGATCTTCGTGGAAATTACATTCTGTCCCTCAATAAAACTAGAACAACCAGTTATGGTCTTAGTTCTTTTTCTTACGTATTAGCTAAGTACGTTGCGAAATGCGCTACCTGATTTTTCCCGTAGCACTGAGTTTACTGGTTTTAAACTAATCCAGGGCCGGATTTTGTACAGCGGCTTTTCGTTTTAATTAATATATCTTTAAATATTATTTAATATTTAGTTATGTATCTGAATATGTTGCGTATGTTAGCTGTAATATGTCTCGAAGATATTATTCTGAAAGTCGAGATGAAATACAGTTTTATACATGCATGTATGTTACCTTCAGCAGGGCGCATGCGTGCACTTTGTAATCTGCGACTCCAGTGCTTACCATATGACAGATAAAATGACTTTTCTCTTGAATATATAAGTCATCGAATCTTGCCTTAAATTGTAATGACAAGGGCGGTTTGGAGCTGTGAGTAGGCGTGGGATTTGTCTCATATGGTTTAGGGGCCGACATATCCCTCCCTCAATGCCGTACCGGGAGGCAAGGTCGGTAGCAGAAAGCAGCGAAGGGCCAACTGCGTCCAAAAGCGATCGCACGGGCCGAAATCCCGGGATGACTCGTTTGGTACGACGCTCCAGCGCCACGTCTGGAGGTACTGCAATTTTTTCTCGTCTCGTCTTCAAACATTCCGTCAGCGCATGCGTGCGTAAATGTTCAGCCTCTCCGATACCTGGCCTACCAAAAATACTAAGATGCTGGTTAACTTTTGACAAGGAATTGAGATTTCGGTTGATTCTACAGGCATAAAGGTAACGTAAGAACCGTGCGTGTCTGGTCTTCTCGAGACAGAGGTGAGAGATGATTTCATGCAGACTGGAACGCCTAAATTGCTTTGTTGTAAACATGGCGGTTCACAGCACCAGTGAAGTCGTTCTCCGTCCTTTCTGTGGACGAATTCCAGGACCTACCGATACAATTCGGGCAAGTTTTGAAAGCTAAAAACTTCAATCGATGCTGTATTTTGCCGGTAGGACTGGGTGGCTCGACACTTACAAGAAAATCTATGAAATGAGAATCGGGGGTCTTCCCTTGTCATGGAACGGCCAAATTACCCAGAATTCCTTTTGGGCATGAAGGAGGCAACTGCTTGAGAAGCAAGCGGAGACTGGGCCTCATCAAATGAGGAAAAAGTAGCGAGAAGACGATTTCTAGGCGGATACTAAGGAGTAGCCAAGGTGCGTGCTGTTAACGCAGAGGTTTGATTTCTAAACAAGTTTTTATGATCGAAAATTCGGCTTGGCCTTTAGTAATATTTTGTCAAAGAAACGGTATAATGTAAATAAGAGAGGAATGAGATTTATATTTGCAATTGCTTGTCCTCTTACCACTTAAATCAAACTCTACATCTCTATGCAACAAGCGCATTCAAAATTCCCTCATATTATTGTATGAAAGTAGTTCAAAAAAGGAAAAGGCTTGTCCCGCATATATGAAAAATACGTTTTTTCTCCCGTTCTCTTCTTATGCATGATCTTCGTGGAAATTACATTCTGTCCCTCAATAAAACTAGAACAACCAGTTATGGTCTTAGTTCTTTTTCTTACGTATTAGCTAAGTACGTTGCGAAATGCGCTACCTGATTTTTCCCGTAGCACTGAGTTTACTGGTTTTAAACTAATCCAGGGCCGGATTTTGTACAGCGGCTTTTCGTTTTAATTAATATATCTTTAAATATTATTTAATATTTAGTTATGTATCTGAATATGTTGCGTATGTTAGCTGTAATATGTCTCGAAGATATTATTCTGAAAGTCGAGATGAAATACAGTTTTATACATGCATGTATGTTACCTTCAGCAGGGCGCATGCGTGCACTTTGTAATCTGCGACTCCAGTGCTTACCATATGACAGATAAAATGACTTTTCTCTTGAATATATAAGTCATCGAATCTTGCCTTAAATTGTAATGACAAGGGCGGTTTGGAGCTGTGAGTAGGCGTGGGATTTGTCTCATATGGTTTAGGGGCCGACATATCCCTCCCTCAATGCCGTACCGGGAGGCAAGGTCGGTAGCAGAAAGCAGCGAAGGGCCAACTGCGTCCAAAAGCGATCGCACGGGCCGAAATCCCGGGATGACTCGTTTGGTACGACGCTCCAGCGCCACGTCTGGAGGTACTGCAATTTTTTCTCGTCTCGTCTTCAAACATTCCGTCAGCGCATGCGTGCGTAAATGTTCAGCCTCTCCGATACCTGGCCTACCAAAAATACTAAGATGCTGGTTAACTTTTGACAAGGAATTGAGATTTCGGTTGATTCTACAGGCATAAAGGTAACGTAAGAACCGTGCGTGTCTGGTCTTCTCGAGACAGAGGTGAGAGATGATTTCATGCAGACTGGAACGCCTAAATTGCTTTGTTGTAAACATGGCGGTTCACAGCACCAGTGAAGTCGTTTCTCCGTCCTTTCTGTGGACGAATTCCAGGACCTACCGATACAATTCGGGCAAGTTTTGAAAGCTAAAAACTTCAATCGATGCTGTATTTTGCCGGTAGGACTGGGTGGCTCGACACTTACAAGAAAATCTATGAAATGAGAATCGGGGGTCTTCCCTTGTCATGGAACGGCCAAATTACCCAGAATTCCTTTTGGGCATGAAGGAGGCAACTGCTTGAGAAGCAAGCGGAGACTGGGCCTCATCAAATGAGGAAAAAGTAGCGAGAAGACGATTTCTAGGCGGATACTAAGGAGTAGCCAAGGTGCGTGCTGTTAACGCAGAGGTTTGATTTCTAAACAAGTTTTTATGATCGAAAATTCGGCTTGGCCTTTAGTAATATTTTGTCAAAGAAACGGTATAATGTAAATAAGAGAGGAATGAGATTTATATTTGCAATTGCTTGTCCTCTTACCACTTAAATCAAACTCTACATCTCTATGCAACAAGCGCATTCAAAATTCCCTCATATTATTGTATGAAAGTAGTTCAAAAAAGGAAAAGGCTTGTCCCGCATATATGAAAAATACGTTTTTTCTCCCGTTCTCTTCTTATGCATGATCTTCGTGGAAATTACATTCTGTCCCTCAATAAAACTAGAACAACCAGTTATGGTCTTAGTTCTTTTCTTACGTATTAGCTAAGTACGTTGCGAAATGCGCTACCTGATTTTTCCCGTAGCACTGAGTTTACTGGTTTTAAACTAATCCAGGGCCGGATTTGTACAGCGGCTTTTCGTTTTAATTAATATATCTTTAAATATTATTTAATATTTAGTTATGTATCTGAATATGTTGCGTATGTTAGCTGTAATATGTCTCGAAGATATTATTCTGAAAGTCGAGATGAAATACAGTTTTATACATGCATGTATGTTACCTTCAGCAGGGCGCATGCGTGCACTTTGTAATCTGCGACTCCAGTGCTTACCATATGACAGATAAAATGACTTTTCTCTTGAATATATAAGTCATCGAATCTTGCCTTAAATTGTAATGACAAGGGCGGTTTGGAGCTGTGAGTAGGCGTGGGATTTGTCTCATATGGTTTAGGGGCCGACATATCCCTCCCTCAATGCCGTACCGGGAGGCAAGGTCGGTAGCAGAAAGCAGCGAAGGGCCAACTGCGTCCAAAAGCGATCGCACGGCCGAAATCCCGGGATGACTCGTTTGGTACGACGCTCCAGCGCCACGTCTGGAGGTACTGCAATTTTTTCTCGTCTCGTCTTCAAACATTCCGTCAGCGCATGCGTGCGTAAATGTTCAGCCTCTCCGATACCTGGCCTACCAAAAATACTAAGATGCTGGTTAACTTTTGACAAGGAATTGAGATTTCGGTTGATTCTACAGGCATAAAGGTAACGTAAAACCGTGCGTGTCTGGTCTTCTCGAGGACAGAGGTGAGAGATGATTTCATGCAGACTGGAACGCCTAAATTGCTTTGTTGTAAACATGGCGGTTCACAGCACCAGTGAAGTCGTTTCTCCGTCCTTTCGGTGGACGAATTCCAGGACCTACCGATACAATTAGGGCAAGTTTTGAAAGCTAAAACTTCAATCGATGCTGTATTTTGCCGGTAGGACTGGGTGGCTCGACCTTACAAGAAAATCTATGAAATGAGAATCGGGGGTCTTCCCTTGTCATGGACGGCCAAATTACCCAGAATTCCTTTGGGCATGAAGGAGGCAACTGCTTGAGAAGCAAGCGGAGACTGGGCCTCATCAAATGAGGAAAAAGTAGCGAGAAGACGATTTCTAGGCGGATACTAAGGAGTAGCCAAGGTGCGTGCTGTTAACGCAGAGGTTTGATTTCTAAACAAGTTTTTATGATCGGAAAATTCGGCTTGGCCTTTAGTAATATTTTGTCAAAGAAACGGTATAATGTAAATAAGAGAGGAATGAGATTTATCATTGCAATTGCTTGTCCTCTTACCAATTAATCAAACTCGACATCTCTATGCAACAAGCGCATTCAAACTTCCCTCATATTATTGTATGAAAGTAGTTCAAAAAAGGAAAAGGCTTGTCCGCATATATGAAAAATACGTTTTTTCTTTTTTGTTTTTTCCGCCGTTCTCTTCTTATGCATGATCTTCGTGGAA
>NC_090892.1:5087790-5102790 GCF_036669925.1 Montipora capricornis
TAGTAACCCTAACAGACTTAGTAACCCTAACAGACTTAGTAACCCTACAGACTTAGTAACCCTACAGACTTAGTAACCCTACAGACTTAGTAACCCTACAGACTTAGTAACCCTACAGACTTAGTAACCCTACAGACTTAGTAACCCTACAGACTTAGTAACCCTACAGACTTAGTAACCCTACAGACTTAGTTAACCTACAGACTTAGTAACCCTACAGACTTAGTAACCCTACAGACTTAGTAACCCTACAGACTTAGTAACCCTACAGACTTAGTAACCCTACAGACTTAGTAACCCTACAGACTTAGTAACCCTACAGACTTAGTAACCCTACAGACTTAGTAACCCTACAGACTTAGTAACCCTACAGACTTAGTAACCCTACAGACTTAGTAACCCTACAGACTTAGTAACCCTACAGACTTAGTAACCCTACAGACTTAGTAACCCTACAGACTTAGTAACCCTACAGACTTAGTAACCCTACAGACTTAGTAACCCTACAGACTTAGTAACCCTACAGACTTAGTAACCCTACAGACTTAGTAACCCTACAGACTTAGTAACCCTACAGACTTAGTAACCCTACAGACTTAGTAACCCTACAGACTTAGTAACCCTACAGACTTAGTAACCCTACAGACTTAGTAACCCTACAGACTTAGTAACCCTACAGACTTAGTAACCCTACAGACTTAGTAACCCTACAGACTTAGTAACCCTACAGACTTAGTAACCCTACAGACTTAGTAACCCTACAGACTTAGTAACCCTACAGACTTAGTAACCCTACAGACTTAGTAACCCTACAGACTTAGTAACCCTACAGACTTAGTAACCCTACAGACTTAGTAACCCTACAGACTTAGTAACCCTACAGACTTAGTAACCCTACAGACTTAGTAACCCTACAGACTTAGTAACCCTACAGACTTAGTAACCCTACAGACTTAGTAACCCTACAGACTTAGTAACCCTACAGACTTAGTAACCCTACAGACTTAGTAACCCTACAGACTTAGTAACCCTACAGACTTAGTAACCCTACAGACTTAGTAACCCTACAGACTTAGTAACCCTACAGACTTAGTAACCCTACAGACTTAGTAACCCTACAGACTTAGTAACCCTACAGACTTAGTAACCCTACAGACTTAGTAACCCTACAGACTTAGTAACCCTACAGACTTAGTAACCCTACAGACTTAGTAACCCTACAGACTTAGTAACCCTACAGACTTAGTAACCCTACAGACTTAGTAACCCTACAGACTTAGTAACCCTACAGACTTAGTAACCCTACAGACTTAGTAACCCTACAGACTTAGTAACCCTACAGACTTAGTAACCCTACAGACTTAGTAACCCTACAGACTTAGTAACCCTACAGACTTAGTAACCCTACAGACTTAGTAACCCTACAGACTTAGTAACCCTACAGACTTAGTAACCCTACAGACTTAGTAACCCTACAGACTTAGTAACCCTACAGACTTAGTAACCCTACAGACTTAGTAACCCTACAGACTTAGTAACCCTACAGACTTAGTAACCCTACAGACTTAGTAACCCTACAGACTTAGTAACCCTACAGACTTAGTAACCCTACAGACTTAGTAACCCTACAGACTTAGTAACCCTACAGACTTAGTAACCCTACAGACTTAGTAACCCTACAGACTTAGTAACCCTACAGACTTAGTAACCCTACAGACTTAGTAACCCTACAGACTTAGTAACCCTACAGACTTAGTAACCCTACAGACTTAGTAACCCTACAGACTAGGGTACAGATAGAATGTGAAAGACCGTATTTAAGTATTCCAAGTTGCTCTGACGTGAGGTTCTGCGAAGAGAGGTTGGTAACTGTCTGTGTTGGAGAAAATGGTAGAACCATGTTTCGCGTTAGGTTTTTAAGTTTCTTCTCGTGGGTGGCTATAACACGTTTAACAGCTTTTCCAACATTGTATTTTACACTTCGATGGAGGATGTATCGATCGATGTTGTTAACAACGCCATTGATATGGTCGGCCAACCTGTCTCTTACAAGGGTTAGCTTACTGAATTCCTTTCTTCTTTTGGCGATTGCACTTCGTAGTAGACGTTTTCGAATAGCATGTACATCATGTCTACTTGTATTTGGTAGTTGAAAACAGATAAATTTCGGAAACACATTGAAGGATAAACAGTTTTTGAGAAAATTCAAATCCAACTCAGCTTTGCTTACTTTGATAGAAGTCTTCTCAAACTTCCGAAGGTCAGAGATGCTGACTTTCTTACCATATTTTCCTGCTATGTCGTGGATAATATTTCCAAACGGACGTAAAGATAGCAGAGTAACAATAACTCTCAAAAAAGAAACGATCGTTTTCAATTTACAAAACATGTTTCGACATACTCATGTCATCTTCAGTTGCAAATGAGCTTTTCAACGGTTGTACATTTGAATTTATGTTAAGATATGTTGCAAAATTACATGTCAGAACTTGCGTACAATTTAAATATGAAGTGTGAAATGCGCAGAAAACAAAAATAGCGCACATAACAATAAAATAAAAGACAAAAGAACAACGTAATTAAAAAGAAAGAGACAAATTTAAATGCCTCAACTGCTGATTAAGGATGGGATTTTCCCACTTAATGTGCAATGCCTCTTTGATCTTAATTTGGAATTTTGAGGCGGCAGAATCTAAGATCGTGAAACATTCTGTGTTACAAGAGTCATGACAGGCCCTAGATGACTGCAGGTGTCTGTAAACATGCGAAGACTTGTTCGACAAGAGATGCTCACGAGCACGCGTACGTAGGTGGCGAGTGGTCTCGCCAATGTAGCTGGCATTACAGCCAGCACACGAGAATTTATAAACGACACGCGAACGTAGACCTTGCGGTACTGAATCTTTCACGCTGAACATGTTTCTAAGTTTAAATGTACTAAAGACCAACTTAATATCTAAATCAGCTTTGCAATAGTGTTTGAGTAGTTGTCTTAACTTGGTCTGGGCGATTTCAGAAAACCGGCCAACATAAGGGAGTTTATAGAAGTGCGTAGAAGTTTTCCCGGAGTTGGATGAGGCGTCCCGCCCAGTCAGAGAAGAACTCATTTTCTTAGAAAGATATCTGTGGATAATCTTGTCGATCACCCACGACGGAAAACAATTTTTCCGTAGTAAGAAAATAAGCTTCTTGACGTCCAGATGAAAACAAACCCAGGAATTGTTGATCTTATATACTCTGTCTAGTAATGTTCTGACTAGACCCAGTTTGTAATTCAAAGGGGCGAAGCTGAAATAATTAGTAAGACCAGTAAATGTTTTCTTGCGATATACACTAGTAACAATAGATGGATGACCGTTGTCTAGCAATATGTCTAGAAAAGATAATTTCTTATTGATTTCCCTTTCCATTGTGAAACGGATACTTGGGTGCCTTGCGTTGATATAATCAAAGAACAAGAGCGCATCATCTTCGTTATTGAACAAACAAAAACCCTTTTTTCCTTCGCAACAGCAGGGACCCACTTCTTATTCAAGGGTGCGTTTCATGACCAAGTAGATGGGGTTGCCATGGGTTCCCCCCTTGCTCCAGTCCTCGCAAACCTTTTTATGGGACACCATGAAAAAAACTGGTTAGATAATTTCTCATCCTCCCAAGTTTTGTTCTATAGACGCTATGTTGATGACACCTTTTGTTTGTTCAATAACGAAGATGATGCGCTCTTGTTCTTTGATTATATCAACGCAAGGCACCCAAGTATCCGTTTCACAATGGAAAGGGAAATCAATAAGAAATTATCTTTTCTAGACATATTGCTAGACAACGGTCATCCATCTATTGTTACTAGTGTATATTGCAAGAAAACATTTACTGGTCTTCTTACTAATTATTTCAGCTTCGCCCCTTTGAATTACAAACTGGGTCTAGTCAGAACATTACTAGACAGAGTATATAAGATCAACAATTCCTGGGTTGGCTTTCATCTGGACGTCAAGAAGCTTATTTTCTTACTACGGAAAAATTGTTTTCCGTCGTGGGTGATCGACAAGATTATCCACAGATATCTTTCTAAGAAAATGAGTTCTTCTCTGACTGGGCGGGACGCCTCATCCAACTCCGGGAAAACTTCTACGCACTTTTATAAACTCCCTTATGTTGGCCGGTTTTCTGAAATCGCCCAGACCAAGTTAAGACAACTACTCAAACACTATTGCAAAGCTGATTTAGATATTAAGTTGGTCTTTAGTACATTTAAACTTAGAAACATGTTCAGCGTGAAAGATTCAGTACCGCAAGGTCTACGTTCGCGTGTCGTTTATAAATTCCCGTGTGCTGGCTGTAATGCCAGCTACATTGGCGAGACCACTCGCCACCTACGTACGCGTGCTCGTGAGCATCTCTTGTCGGACAAGTCTTCGCATGTTTACAGACACCTGCGGTCATCTAGGGCCTGTCATGACTCTTGTAACACAGAATGTTTCACGATCTTCGATTCTGCCGCCTCAAAATTCCAAATTAAGATCAAAGAGGCATTGCACATTAAGTGGGAAAATCCCATCCTTAATCAGCAGTTGAGGCATTTAGATTTGTCTCTTTCTTTTTAATTACGTTGTTCTTTTGTCTTTTATTTTATTGTTATGTGCGCTATTTTTGTTTTCTGCGCATTTCACACTTCATATTTAAATTGTACGCAAGTTCTGACATGTAATTTTGCAACATATCTTAACATAAATTCAAATGTACAACCGTTGAAAAGCTCATTTGCAACTGAAGATGACATGAGTATGTCGAAACATGTTTTGTAAATTGAAAACGATCGTTTCTTTTTTGAGAGTTATTGTTACTCTGCTATCTTTACGTCCGTTTGGAAATATTATCCACGACATAGCAGGAAAATATGGTAAGAAAGTCAGCATCTCTGACCTTCGGAAGTTTGAGAAGACTTCTATCAAAGTAAGCAAAGCTGAGTTGGATTTGAATTTTCTCAAAAACTGTTTATCCTTCAATGTGTTTCCGAAATTTATCTGTTTTCAACTACCAAATACAAGTAGACATGATGTACATGCTATTCGAAAACGTCTACTACGAAGTGCAATCGCCAAAAGAAGAAAGGAATTCAGTAAGCTAACCCTTGTAAGAGACAGGTTGGCCGACCATATCAATGGCGTTGTTAACAACATCGATCGATACATCCTCCATCGAAGTGTAAAATACAATGTTGGAAAAGCTGTTAAACGTGTTATAGCCACCCACGAGAAGAAACTTAAAAACCTAACGCGAAACATGGTTCTACCATTTTCTCCAACGGAGACAGTTACCAACCTCTCTTCGCAGAACCTCACGTCCGAGCAACTTGGAATACTTAAATACGGTCTTGTTTAAAAGAGCTTTCAAAATGATGAAGAAAGGGTGTTTATTTATTTTCATACCTCTTTTTGTTGCCAAGTTATTCAAGATTTCGGTTTATGCAAATTAGACGACTTGTGTCGTCACAGGACACAAAATGATGCAAGATCACAAAAAATTGAATATCTCCGAACACTTTTTCTGTATAGAACTGAAACTTAGTACAGATTTTATACCCATTACAAATTTCTATGATATGGCCCAGTATTATGTTTCCATAGCAACACAATGGGCTCCAGGTCTCTCCATCCAAAGGGTAAAATCAGAGTTTTCCTCCCCAATAAGGATTATTTGTTCTTGATGTTCATTCAGTGGGTGTGAGCGAATATGGACATTACACAGCGTAAGCATAAGGAAGTCTGTTAGACTCTGAAGCAACAAAGAAGGTATTTTTCATATCGGTAACGTAGACGTCTGGTAACGAGTATATTGCTATGGTGACATAATAATCACTATAACAATGTGTAGTTTTGGTAGCACATCAACCCTCCTAATTCTCGATCTGCAGACTTAGTACATGCGAAGATATTCCATATTTTGTGATTTTACACAATTTTGTGTCCACTATGTGACGTCGCAAGTGCTCTAATTTGCATAAATCAAAATCTTAAATAATTCGGCATTCAAGAGTGCTATTGCAATAAACTAAATGCCATACTTCATCTTGAAAGCTCTTTCGAACAAGCTAATAAAAATTTTGTCATATGCACTTTAAACGCCTGATAGAATGGTACATCAATATTGTCCTTAGTGCTCCAAAACGCCGGACATAGTACTTTAAATCATCTCTCCATTTATTCTTACTCCGGATTAAGAATAAGTGGCGTGATGATTTAAAATAGTATGTTCAGAGTTTTGAAGCAGCAAGGATAACAAAAACATGTTCGAAATAGATTTTAGCAGACGTTTGAAAAATTTATGTGAATCTCCATAAAAACAAAGGATTTTTAACTTGTATTCCATGTGTTCCTATTCCGGAATACAGTCAATCGAACGCACCCTTAGTAACCTCCTAGCCCTCAGAGTTAGTAGCCATGGGGTGTTTGGGGCGTAGTGACGAAGTCTCAGACCCAACATGGGGGGTTGGGGTCCTTGCCCTTCCATTGCTGGTTAGGGCTTGGCAACCACCTCTTTACTCTTTATGGGGGTTGATGCTTGATGTTGACTTACCGCATTTCCTGACTTTACTTCCTGCCTTCCTGACTTCGAGCATTTCCTCCGATTTGCACAAACCATCGTTTTGCACTATAAAAGTATGAAATAAGAAAATGAGTGAACGCAGGTGATGAACAATATTTCTAAAAGTATCTTTTATATTTCTGTTTTTAAAGGTTGATGTGGATTTACGTTGTCTTTTGCATTTTATTTTATTGACCAAGCCTTCATTTTGCACTATAACAGTGTTAAATGGGAAAATAAATGGAAACCACAGGTGATGGACAATTAAAGCTTTTTTAAAGATCCATTTAATGCAATGCCTCTGTACTCTTGTTCCGTTTCAGACTTTTTGATAGTAGGTTAAGTTTTCATTATGCATCAACAAACCTGCAAAAGCGAGCTTTGACTCGAGAGATTTTTCAAATTTCTGACAATTTATTCCATTAAGAACCTGTAGTCCATTAAAGCATGTATTCTATCGCTGTTTGTTCTAAATGATTTAAAATTTTTATTTTGAAGGGTGGAAATCCATGTTGTATTCAGGAAGCCAAGAGCAGAACTCTTTCCAAAAACAAAATCTGTGACATCACTATTACAAAGTAAATGTTTACTGGATTCAAATCCTTGTTTGCAAAAGGTGCACATGGGGGGAAAGCTTGATCATGTTTGATTGAAAAACCTTGTGGTTCGCAGACATTAGATTACTTAAGATAGAACACTGAAATTCTCTATCTTTATTTTAATCTTAACTGAAGAAGGCTGAGAATATATTTCTTGCAGTCCACGGAAAGGGTGGAAAATTCTTATACTTCTTTTGGGCGGTTGTTGGAAGTTCGTTTCTATTTCTGAAAGCTTCTCAGGTGTTGTTGAAGAATATCGTTAATTTGGAGCGGTTTAATGGAGTAAGATTGTATTTAAAACGTTAGGACCTTTTAGAAACCTTCCAGTATTAGAAGATTTAAAACTATAACAATTCCCCTCACATAATTGCTCATTATAAAGCAAGACTTTCTGGACCAATGGGAAAATTTCAAGTGTCAAAATTGCACTTTAGAATAAGTTCTGACAATTTGAGGTAGCAATCTAAGGCAGTCTTCAAAGAATTGATATGAAATTTATCTGCATATTTCTTTTATACCAATACTCAGAATTATTGTTTGAATATCCAGCATTATCTGTTCAGCTTTCTTGATATCATTAAATCAGAGAAGCAAGCTTATCTTATCATCCCCTTTCCAAAGGAACTTAGAAATTAAACTAGTCATTTCTTTAATGTGATCATCTGACTGCACTGATCTATGCTTTATATATTTTTAATAGATTTTAAGATGGACTCCAATTTTGCTTTCATCCTTCGTGTCGTGTTATATTAAAAAGGATTTTTTTCGTGTTTAAAGCAAATCAAAAACGTAGAAGTTGTAATCTTTGAATTCTGATTAATGAACAACCAATTGAACAAGTAAACGACAGTTTTTTTGGATGTAATCTTTCATGGAAACCTAAATTAGAAGAGTAATGTCCCATGTAACCAATACCAAAACCTCTCAAAATCAATTGAAATGATTTAATATCGAGTTCCTATTAATCGTCAAACTCATTACGTGTATTTTACTATTCACTTGTTTATCCCTGCCTCTTACTGCAACAGTTTGGGCCTCCACCTGTAAAACTTTTGTCATCTTGTAATTTTACAGAAACGAGATGTGACAAGCATACACAAATCTCATTTTAATGTACATTTTGACCCTATATTCAAGGACCTTAGAATCTTAATTTCATTATCTTATTTGTTAGAACTTTGTCACTTCATGTTATCCTATCAAAACCAAACTCTCCTTTCCAAGTTAGCTTGCAAATTTCCGCTAAACAGAGGAATTCACACTTATTCTAGGAGAAAATCAAGTGGATTTCGTTCACTCTTCTGTTGTACTAAGATTTTTTTTACCAAGGACCTAAATGTTATTATTCTCTTAATACAATTTTTCATGTAAAAGCTATGATTGTAATGTCGGTCACCAACTTGAAGGTTCAACAAGCGCTAGATATTATATTTGGGGAGGTCTAATTTATTTAATCTTGGTAGTTTTTTTTTAGGCCCTCTCGCCACCAATGTAATCTTTATTTTTTTCTTATCCCCTCTTGTTTGTTTGTTTGTTTTATCTATTTGTATTTGTCTTTTTTCTTTGTTGCAAATAATTAAATAAAATTTCTACATTTGGCGCCTCACGCTTTATTGCACGATTCTTTAAGTTTTTTTTCAATACTGTTAACGCCTGCTTCCTATTTCTAGCCTTCTTTTTACTGTGGAGAATAGTCCCATATAGGATTCTGTACTTAATCAAGTCCCAGAGGAAACTAGGACATTGCAAATGTTTTCCGTCTTCCATCCAGTGATTCTACGTGTCCGTTATCAATTTAATGTACCCTTTTTCTCTAAAAGGCTGAAGTTAGATTTCCAAGAGGGACTCTATCCTTTTTCTTGGATTCCACTTTTGTGCAATGTAGTGGCAGAGTGATCAGTTCTTATTTACGGAATTTATAAGTACACATACTACAGTAAACACCCACATATTAGAACCTCACTTTTTTAAAGTGAGGCTAATTAGATTCTTATAATGGTATTTGCAGTAGTTTTAGGCTAAGTTCTTAGATTGGCTCTTATTTCCACAAAAAAGAAATCTACTCTACGATGCATATGGTATGACTGATTTCCTCCGATGAGGATGCCAATACCTTTGTAGTTCAATTATAAATATGAAAAAAGGTTTCAAACAAGATCTGCGCACTTTAAAATTTGTTTCGGACGCTTGAAATATCAAGATCATTTTCTAAAATAAGAACCTTTTTAAGTTTAGGCCCAACTGGTTCTTATTTAAGGAAGGGGGGGGCTGTAAAATAGTTTTTAGCCCAACAGGCTCTTAAATTCTAGGTTCTTATGTGGGTGTTTTCCATTCCTCTTCCTGAATATCACTTACTCTAACTTAAAAGTCAGGCAATGCTGTATTACCGGGATTTTTTGCCTCCATGTGTAACTTTCAAAATCCTTTCTTATTCTCCAGGTGCAAGTCATGTCAAACGATATACACAGTTTTTCAATTCTTTTGCAAAATTCCTTTACGCAAAGTTTTCTTGTAGTTTCATGTAAATCGGATTTAAGGTTAACATTGAAGTCATCCACATTGTTTCACAGTTTTCATCCGATTTATGCCCATCAAGTCGAGTATGAAGTTCTTCGGAAAAAATTCACCGGTACGTTCTTATTTGGCGTGTGTATATATTTACTAAACTGAAACAAAAGGTTGGCCTTGGTTAGTAATCTTGAAAAAAAAAAAAGCTTTTCTTGCTCGTCCACTCATCTTAGCCTCAGTCGAATTTTTTTTAAAAGAGAATTATTAACACCCTGCTGTGCTCTGATTTATAGCTAAACATAACACTGCCGTTCCATTGTGATTTTTAGATGTTTCCTACTTTTGGGGTTCTATGTTTCTTGCCGAAAAGTAAGGTCATTTTTATTTTTATTTTTATAACCAATTAAAAAGCCTGTCTTTTTCTAAAGAAAGAATAGCCCGAATATTTAAAGATAGCACTTTATGGTTGAAATCTCGTGTCATGTAGGTCAAGAGAATATAGCCTGATTAGTTTTGCAAGCAGGACAATGTGTTGCTTTCATTCATCCTACTACACTTACAATTGCATCACCGAATAAACAGTCAGCAGGTTACCCACACTGGTGGATAATACGCACCTTGAAAACGGAATAAACACATGCAAAAAGCTCTAGAAATCATAACTTTAGTGACAAACATCTTCTTGCAAACTCAGCAACACCGTACTTGAATTATATGCTGCAGAAAAAGATCTGGGTGTATGGATTAGTAAGGATCCGACATGGTCCAAACAAGTAAACGCACAATCTTCACGTGCTAATAAACTACTTGGCTACTTAAAAGAGTAACACGAGGTTCATATTTAGAACCGAAGTACGACGTACGCTATACCTAGCCCTAGTTAGGCCACATTTGCGATACGCCATCCAAATTTGGGCCCCGCAGTCCATCAAGCTCATTGTTAAGCTTGAGCGTATCCAAAGACGCGCCACTAAATTTATCTTAACACTGCCTTATTCTTCTAATATAAGTTGTAAGTCTCGTTTAGAAACTCTAAACCTAATACCTATTTGGCACTGGCATGAACCTTTAGATCTCACCTATTTTTTCAAATTGACACAGTCTTGTTAACGTGAATTTCTGTTCTACGTGAAGTTCACAAATACGATAGACGTACTAGTTCCTCAACCAGCAATATTAAAAAATACATAATTAAGAAATGTAAAACTTCTACTTACTTGAAATCCTTTCTTATTAGAACTAGTAGAATTTGGAATTGTTTAGCGGACGAACTAGATTTGAGCTCATCGACCTTAGCTTCCTTTAAATCGGTTATTTTTGATTATTTTAAGTCCACGTTAGCTGTTTCCTATAACTGTGATGACCCACGTTCGTTCAAGTCTATCTGTTTAAAATGCTATAGTGCTCGTCCCTTGTTCCGTCCAATAACTTGTTGTATGTAGTTGTAGTTTTTTATCTGTATTGCTGTCTTTTTTCACATTCCTTGTTATTATTCAGTTTTTATTAGTATCCGGTCCCGCTGTAATTGGCCACAGCTGCTGCGGTGTCCTTGCCAATGTTCTTCTGTAAACGTAATTGTTTTGTTTTTTTTATTTGGCGAAGCTAATAAATAAAAAGTAACTAATAAAATTTTAAAGCAGTAACTGTTGTTGTATGAGGTCTTAACTGTATACCGGCAAGATTCTCGCGTCAGCTCATGATTCAAAATGGGTCACCAGAAATAAACAAATACTGCTACTTTCGTTCACCTTCTTCTAATTCCTATATATGTGGAATCTAAATAGACATCTATTCACGAAAACTACTAAAATTATACACAAACGGTTTTAACGGTCACTTAAATCCGTTTGTGTTGGCCATTGACTGCACTCGCGCCTGCACTTGAACGAGTGGGTGTCGCATGCGTAAATTCTGATCTTGTAACCACATCATTTTTCCTAATTTTGTAACTTTACTCGTTTTTATTTTTGCTTCTGAGAGGTTGTTTTTATTTTTTGTCATGTTAGCTTGGATTAATTTTAAAGCTTTGTCTTTCAAATTTTAAAAAGAATTGTAGGTTACAAAATTAGAGACCTTAAAATTGAGACATACTTGTATTAAATACTTGTAATTAACACTTTGACCTTTTAGGACACTTGCAGTATTAAGATTGCAAACTGTAACATTTCCCTTCACATACTTGCTAATCATAAAGCGAGACTTTCTGGACATTGATATACTTATTCGAAATGACCTGATCAACAATCACCTGTAGAAGAAAATGACAATTTATTTAACAGGGACTTGGCATCCAACACTCTTTGTAGAACGCCATGCCAAAATTGTACTTTAGAATAAGTTCTCTGCCAATTTAATTAATTAAAGGAACAAGATTTAACCCAATCGTCAAAAAATTGATATGAAATTTATCTTCATATTTCTTTAATACCAGTACTCTTAGAGAATTGACAGATAATATCCGACAGTATTTGTTTGCCGTTCTCGATATCTTTAATGAGAGCAGGACGCTTATCTTACCGTCCCCTTTCCAAATGAAGGTAGAAATTAAACTGTGTATTTCTTTGATGAGATCATCTGACTGTAATAATCTATGCCTTATACAAGACTTTCGGTATTGTAAAGGATTTAGTACTTTTTTTTCTTCCTAACATATCAATTTCTAACATTTCCATATATTTTATGTAGAGTCAAGATGTAGTCTAAGTTTGCTTTCATCCTTCATGTCGTATTATAGTATAAAAAACGAAGTTAGTCGTGTTTAAAGCAAATCCAAAACGTAGAAGTTATAATCTTTAAACCCGAAACGAAACATTTTTCTTGGGTGTAATATGTGATGAAAACCTAAATTAGAAGACTAAATGTGGCATGTGGCCAATACCATTACCTCTCGAAATCAATTGGAATGATTTACAATAGAGTTACTATTTATCGTCAAACTCCTTACGTTTATTGTACAATTCACTTGTTTATCCCTGCCTCTTTTACTTAAACTGTTTGGGCCTCCATCTATAAAACTTTTCTCGTCTTGTAATTTTACAGAAATGAGATGTGAGAAGCATGCAAAAATCTCATTTTGTGTTCATTCTGACCCACTTTTTAAGAACCTTGGAATCTTAATTTCATTATCAATACTTTTTACAACTTGGTCAATTCATGTTCTGCTATTAAAATAAAACTCTTCCTCCCAAGTTAGCCAGCAAATTTTCTCTTAACAATGAAACAATTCTACCTCAACAACTTCGTAAAAAAAAACACCTAATGCATTCGTTTCCAACAATGATTGAGAAATTTAGACATTGTCCTTCCTGCATCAAATTCGTATAGATTATTTTGGCTACTATGTATTTCAATTATTTAAATAGCTAAGTGTTTGTATTTTTCATGTAAAAGCTAGGATTGTAATCTCCGTGCCCAATTTGTTGACTCAAAGAGCGCTGGATATTATATTTGGGGAGGCTTAATTTATATAAGCTTAGTATCTTAGGCCTCCACGCCACCAATTTAATCTTTAATTTTTTCTTTTTCCCTCTGTTTGTATCTTTTTGTAAATTTATTTTTTCTGTGTGGCAAGTAAATAAGATTTCCAGACTTGGCACATCATCACACTTTATTGCAGATTCTTCGAGTTTTTCCTTTAATACTGTTAATGCCTGTTTCCTATTCCTAGCCTTCTGTTTACTGTGAAGAATGGTTCCATATGGGATTTTGTACTTAAAGTCCTAGGACACTAGGACCTTGCAAATCTTTTCCGTCTTCCATCCAGTGACTACACGTGTCCGATATCAATTTAAGGAACTTCTTATTCTCTTAAAGACTGGAGTTAGATTTCCAAAAGGAGGGACTCCGTCCTGTTTCTTCGATTCCACTTACATGCAATGTAGTAGCAGAGTGATCAGTTCTTATTGAGGGAATGAGAAGTACACATACCACAGTAAGCACCCACATATAAGAACCAAGATGTTGTCAAGTTAGGCTAAATAGGTTCTTATACGAATGGTATTTGCAGTAGTCTGGGGCTATCTGGGTTCGTAATAGGCCTTTTTCAACTAACGATCACATGGTACAAAATCCGCCATGCTGGAGGGCAAGCTCATTATTATTCTCCCACTGGGACATTAAACCAAAGAGATCTGAACCAGTCAACCTTAACTTGTCTTTGTTTTAATGTCCCAGTGTGGGAATAATAATGAGCTTGCCCTCCAGCATGGCGGACTTTGTACCATTTGATCGCTAGTTGCAAAAGGCCTATTTGGTTCTTATTTCCACAAAAGATATCTACTCTATGATACATATGATGACTGATATCCTCTGATGTTAGGGTAGCCTAACCCTAAACCACAGTGGTGGATAACCCACACCTTCAAAACGAAATAAACACATGCAGAAAGCTCTAGAAATCATTAATTTGGGGACACATTTTAGAGTAGTAACTGTTGTTGTGTGAGGTCATAACTGTATACCGGTAATGTTCATGTTAATTTTTCAAGTTTAGTGTTCAAAAATACTGAAAGGTTAGTTGTTTCTTGTTTCCAAAATTGTGCATCCCATTTATGAACGTTTCATACTCGACAGGAAGAGACTTCTCGGGCCACAATTGGGTGGCTTCGATCAATCGTTTGGAGCCACTTATTTGTTGAAAGAAAGCTGGCGTTCGTCTGAAAAATCAGAATTGGAAGGGTTGGAATTGAGCAGTTAACTACCGTTTTATAGCGTGTTTAAGCAATAGAGGACGTCTTCCGTGTTTCCATAGCCTCATCTTAACACTCGGGGGAGTTGGGACGATTCGAGACAGTTACGCAAACCGGAGATGCAAACAAATGAAGGAAAATGCTGGTTTTTAATTGAAAGACTTTCTTGATACACGCTCATATTTCCTACAAGTCAATCAAAATGCGCGTCTGAAAACACATAACCAATCAAAATTCGTGATGTCACAGCCGTGTTTCCACAATCTCAGCTAAACACAGCTATTGACCAATGAGAGTGCGCGTACTATCCTAATTATTTTATAAAGGAGCTTGGTGAACTATCCATTGTGGTTAGGGTTAATGCCATACTTTTTATTCAGCAATTTTCACACCTATTTTACATTTCTATTGATGCCGGATACGTGCTTGAAAAAGACCACGGGCGATTTCTCAACAAAATCGATCTTTCGTGTTGTACTGAGCCAAACGAGTCGCTTAAAACGGGAAGACTGGTGTTAACTTGAAATTTGCCCTTGATGCGCTGGATATCTTTGGATTATTTTTGTCACCATAAAAGTTGTTTACACAGGTGCTTACAATTCTTGGGCACGGGCAACTAA
>NC_090892.1:5117790-5122790 GCF_036669925.1 Montipora capricornis
CAGGTGTGATGCAGATACAGAAAGGTGGCCAACTGGTTTCTGTCGAGCACCTGGTAAGCCACAGCACAGCCGATCTTGGACAGGCTCTTCCAGAACTCTCCCCAGCCTCTAGAGAGCTGCAAGTGAATCAGATTGGGGCAATATTGGATCAGAGCGCCCACGTTGGCTATGTTTCAAAGGCGACTTGTTCCGCAACACAGCAAGGAACAGAGCGTGGCCGAGAGATCTTACCGCTCCTCCTCAGTCACGTTGCAACAAAACATGTGGATGGCAAAGTACTCCGACAGCCGCAACAAGAGAGACAGGCGAATGTTCTTGGCCTGTCCGAGGTCGGTCAGTTCGTCGACGTCCAGCTGGTTGACCAGGGCGCACGTGCCGCATCGACGATTGCGGCACCGCGAGGTGGCTTCGCAAACTCGACCGCCTTGTTCTGCCAGCAGCGCGTAAGGACAATTCTGGTCATGGTCATCGCTTGCTTGTGAAGAGCAGCTTGTGGTGGTGGTGATTACCGTCCCCAGGCAAAGACAGTTCCTCTTGCAGGCGTTCCCCGCCTCCTGGATCTTCTGCTTGACCAGCGTCTCCCGCTGGTCGTGTTGGGATGCCGGCGAACTCTGCCGGGGCTTTCTGCGTTCTGGCTGCTCCTCCTCCTCCACCTGCACCTTGAAGCACTGCGACGGTAAGAATTTAGCATGAAAACATGTCATCAGTCATAATTTGCGTGTTTTTTTCTTATTTGGGTTCATGGCTTTTGTGTTTCCTCCAGATCATGAATAATTATAATTATATTTCATAAATTAGGATGGATGCTGAGGAAAATTTGTACAGGACAATGAACACCCTTCCAGTGTACTGAGACACTGTCATCAGCCAGGGGTCCTGTAAAATGCAAAATAACACTTCCATGAATATTGGTGTTCTTCTTATTATTATAATTATAATAATAATTTTTTTTTTCACATCATATCATGCATCTTACAGTGATCATCCAAATAAGATCAGAGCAAGAAGAAAATCATAATAAGATCAAGAACAATAATAATAATAATATTATTATTATTAAGGATGATAATAATAATCTAATAACAGAGGTTTTGGACAAACAATCGAGAGTAAAATCCGGGGCCACCGGTTCTTTAAGGATTGCTCACGCTGCCTTCAACTGCTTGCGTCTCTTGCGATGGCCAGACAAAGACGAGGCTCTGGGGCTCTCTGGAGCGTTTGATTCCGGGCGAGTCGCCGCAGGTCCTACGCCCGCGAGTTCTGGCCGGGGTCGTTCCTTGACCGTTTTGAGGTAGTAGGCCACAAGACGATTCAGGTGGTACAGGACGGTGCAGTGTAGCGCTCGTGCTGGGGGTCGGGAATGTTGGCGCCATCACGTTGCCGAAGCGATCCAGCCAAAACTGTCGCAGGTTACAGTCGAAGGCCTCGTTTCCGGTTCTCATCTTCTCGCCCAGCAGCTAGCTGGGCTCGTAGAACATGCGCTGCTTGTCGAACAGCAGCCGCCTCTCCTCTCGGTTCTCCCTGCAGTCGTCGTGGCGGGAGGCCGGCAAGTATCCCTCAGCCAGGGCCACCTAGCGCTCGCAGTAGCGCTGGCAATCGCTCAGGTCGGTAAAGCCCACAGCCGAGCCCTCGTCCATGGGATACAATACAATACAATACAATATTTTATTATTTGACAATAAGTCCTTATTTCCCTGGCTCCGCAGGTAGCAGTGCTAATCGAGGCGGGCCAGGATAATCAGTAAAAAAAGAAGAAAATACACACAGTAAAACTACCGAGAAATAGATAGATAAGTAGATAGAAAAGTAAATACGAAAACAGATTGTCTAAAGAAACACCTAGCTATGTAATTGAGGTTGGCAACGCAGTATATTATGAGAGGTTGATAAATAAGACAAAATGAATAAGATAAGATAAGCGAAGCAAATATGATGGCTACTAAGAGTATTTGCTAACTTTTGAGATTATCGATTGTAAGTCTTCGTAGGAGTCTTCAGATTCTAATATATTGAATATGATCATAGGAATTTTCCTTTTAAAAATGGGTTTTGGTAATGTTCGGTACTTAGTTGGTATCTCATTCCACAGTTTTGTACCAATTCTTGAAAACGATTTTCGTTCAATTTCAAGTTTTGACTTTTTAATATAAAAGTTGTTGGAAACTGAAGATCGCGTCGTATTATATGAATGAATTTTTGCAGTAGGGATGAACAAATCCTTCAATTGTGAAGGGATAACATCGTTATTTACATCATGCGTTGTTTCAGCTAGCAATTTATAATACAAAAAGTGAATAGGTAAAACATTTGCATGAAGGAACAAAGGAATGGCGTGATCACACCTGTCAGCGAAGCACATGAAACGGAGAGCACGTTTTTGGAGGATCAAAAGCTTATTTAGTTGAGTTTTGCCAGCTTGTCCCCAAGCAATTAAGCCGTATCGTAAATAAGGAACAATAATACTAACAAGAGTATGGAAGGGAACAAAATGCCTTATCTTTGACAGTAATCCAATGGTTTTGCTAAGTTTAAGTGTTATAGAGTCAATTTGGTTTTTCCATGACAGTTTATAATCGATTAGGACACCGAGATATTTCATACGATCTTTACATTCCAAGTAGGTTAATGTATTTGTTTGGTGAACGTTAATATATATTGTAGGAAGAAATGAAAGGCGTTTTTGATAAGGGCGAAAAATTACGAAATTTGTTTTATTGACATTTAAGGGTTAGTTTGTTAGATACTTACCACTGGTACACATTATGTAGTTCAAGAATTTTAAGGTCTTTGTGGTTGTGAAGAATATTTGTATCATCAGCAAATAAATAGAATTTTAATTTCTTTGAGCTGCAGTAAATGTCGTTGACATACAGGAGAAAGAGCAATGGTCCTAAGACTAAGCCTTGACGAACTCCACAAGTAATAAGTGTCTTATTAGACGACCTATTTCCAACTACCGTCTCTTGTACTCTCTCTTGTAAGTAAGAACTAAACCAATCGTTAATTAACCCCCAAAAACCATAATGAGCTCATTTTTTAAGCAAAATACCATGATCAACGGTATCGAAAGCTTTCTTTAAATCAACAAAGACACCACAAGAGAACTTGCCAGCATCCATATTTGATTGGATGGCATTAACAATATCAAGAATTGCACGTTCCGTTGACAAGTTTTTCAAAAGTTCTGTTGAAACAGGATAATAGTGAAATTGGTCTATAGTTATTAAGATTCGTCTCATCGTCAGATTTGAAGATTGGTATAACTTTGGCCATTTTTAGTTTGGAGGGGAACGTACCGATTTCAATAGACTTATTGAAGATATTTAATAAAACTTCACTTAAAATTTCATTTTCATATTTAAGTATGCTTACAGGGATTGAGTAGAATCCGTATGATTTATTTTGAGGCATAGAAAGAATTTCTAATTTAATTTCTTTGGGGCTTATTGGGAAGCAGTCCACTGGACAACCTGAGGCTGTCCCACAGGAACAGGTCGAAGTTAAACTGGGTCGGATGTTCGGGCGAGGTGGCCAATCCCACCGGAAAGAACGGGGCCACGGTCTCCGGGGTTTGGGCTCGTCGCACTCTCTCCTCTTCCCGCAGTCTCTCCTCTCTCTGCTCTCTGGCATTGTCTAGGGCCACGTGGTCGACGGCCGCGTCCTGGGAGTGGCTGCCGTCGGTCAAGAAATTACTTCGGCGAGAAAGGCACGGGTCAGACAGAGTTCTTCTTCTGGTCGGGTATTGGAGAAACTCCCCACACACACACAAACTCTCCCCGAGACGGTTGCATCGCACAATGACACCTTGACGAAGCTTGACTCGGTCTCCTCGGTTCGCCTAGCCTAACCTTTTCTTTTTGCAACCCAAATGCGCTGGCAGGTAAGATCGAGTCAAGCTTTCTCAAGGATTCTAGATGATCACAATCGTAATAATGCTAATTATTATCATTATTAGTAAGAATGTCCATTCAAGTGGTACTAGGATCCAAAAAATCATTTGCTTTTTTATCTTGAGATTTCCAAATTAGCACCTAACTGGCCAAATTTGCCACCTCGAGTCTTATACACGCACGAAGACTGCTTTCGTGATTTTGAAGGTGACGTTTTGGATTTAGCCTTCAAAACCACCCGGTCAGACAGGCAGAGGGTTGGATCTAGAGCAAATGACGTCATTTACTCGCCAGCTTCAAATATCAGCGTGTCGATGCAATTATGGATTATAACGATGCAGAACACGGCTTTAAACGTCTAAAAGCGCTGCCTAGGAATTCAGGCGCGTTCTCTCAAGATTTTAAAGTGAGTCGTCAGGCGGACCACTGTGCGCGTGTGTGTTGTGTTTTAAGAAAATTCCAGTTCAAAGAAACAGGTGTGTTTCTTTTGAAATCAGATCTTGGGTCAGTTAGTGTAAGAATGTTTTTTTGGTCGTGGTACCACTTGAATGATTATAACGCAAAAAGCATGTTTTCGTGCAGAGAGTAAAAGATATTGTTACAAAATGTTGAAATGGAATCCATCGTGCACCAAGGTTTTAAAGAACTCACCCAGACTCTTCGACGTCCACATCACATTCACTCTGCACGAAACGCGCCGATCTCCTGGTTGCTTTTCTCTTCGTCTTCTTCTTGCAAGGCATGCCTACATACTGAGTGAACTTGACATTTTTCACACGCTGCATATATTCCGTTCTCATTGTCCAAAATCCGTCCAGCTCGCAACAATGGTTGATTGACAGGTCATCCTGGCTTGTGCAGCCAAATTCCAGTCAAGGTATTTGCTGCTCTTATCACGCGTGTCATCATGCAAAACGTTTCACCCCCTGCCTCGTCTGTCTGCAAAACCGTTCGTTTTCGTGCACTCACTGGTGAAATCCGGCTATTCATTCATTCATTCATTCATTCCGAGATTGCACAACTCACTACAGTTCTTGAAAGTGTCCTTTTGACCATCCATCCAAGCTTCATTGATTCAATAACAAGTAAACACATCAATCAAGAAAGAAA
>NC_090892.1:5127790-5142790 GCF_036669925.1 Montipora capricornis
TGGCCATTCCCAATAAAAGTATCACAGGAACGTATAGGGTAATTAAATAGCATCAGCCTATGAATCTTTAAAGACGCTCTTATTTTAAGAGTCAAACGTTACCGAGAAACTACGCATTGTATTCCGTAATGACTTTACCACAGTGATGATACTTATTATTGGCTCTGATCTGGGAGAAAAAAAATCTCTCACCCCCTCATGACACAATTAGACAACTTCTAAAATAATATCATAGGCTCGTATCCTTTCTATCATATTTTCAGGTTTTTATGCTGGCAGATACTAGCTGTAAAACTAGGTATGAACAATTCCAGTCGAAATGAAGTTTGTGGTATTGTACTGTCAATAAGCATTTTTTTTTTCCTTCTTCCAAACCGTCTCTGACCCCAGGGAGGAGGTCGTCGAAGCAGTGAAATCGCAGCGGAGTCGCTTCGAGGCCACCCATGGCATGCGGCCAAAAGCCCTCGAAAACTGCGATCTTCTGATGTTGACGCTGTTTGTGCTAATCCCGCCTAATCGTGGCCTAGAAATCCGAACCTTGGATGATCGGGACGTGCAAGATGCCGGTGCTTGCAAGACAAGCCAGAGGAATTTGGTCTTTGTGCACGACGACCGCGTCCGTCTGCAGTTCAACAATTACAAAACAAAGAAGTTTCGAGGCAGGGATGAGATGGAACTCAAGGTAAATAAATGTGTAGACCCGTACATCATTGTGACTCCCCAGACAGGGCATTCTCAGTCTATATATCTGGCACCTGAAATAATTGTCATAGAAATATTAATATCAGGATATATGTAGTAGAGGATTATTTACAATAATTGTTGCAAGCAATGAAGAAATGCTACTTATTTCATATCTGATTCAGTTTAAAATTAAGAAGCCTAAGACTCTTCATGGCTTTCAAACTACTCCCAGGCCATTCCATCATTCATGCCTATTTTAAAGCTGAAACCAAATGGTGGGACAGAATTATCTCTGAAACATTAAACCCTCGAAGGGATCAAACTTTCTTGGTGCTAGCACGATAATTATTCTGTATCAACTCTGCAGCTTGTGAATATATGGTATTCACCCACACTGAGGAGCAATAACGACATTTAGGATAAAACGTTATTGATAATCAGTGAAAGGCTTTTCTTATCTAAGAGATGCTTAATCCTATTTAAGTAAACTATTCATATTGGTTCACACAGCCAAAGGAGTTAAGGCTTTTTTTTTTAACTTTTGAACTCCCACATGCACATCTATCTACTGGTGTGCATAATGGTCTACATGTCTGTGTAATAAATTTTGGTTTCCACAGTATTTTGATTTCTTTGGAGCCGATTACATTTACATAGGTTGATTACTTGTCTTAGTAGCATTTCTCACCCAGCTGTTCTGTTTGCTTTTGTTAGCCTGACGAAGAGTTTTCCAAGATTCTACGACATTACGTCCGGAATTACAGACACCTCTTGGCTACAGAAGCCAGTGGACAGTTCTTGCTGCTGGTAAGTGCTATTCAGGCAGATGTTACCGTCTCTTTCTCCTAGTAAATTCCCAAAATTGTCCTGTTGCAAATCCACAAAATCAGGAAAAACTTTCCTGCTATGATAATGTGTCTGTTACCTTCTGTTAAAGAAAAGACAAAAAAAATTGGACTAATCCCAAAGAAATTTGTCAATTGCTGTGGGCATTCTACCCCTGCACAGAGGAGAAAGGGCACTATTATTTCGCAAGTAAGACTGCATCCTTCTATGGCTTTGTCTGTGCATATTTCTTTTTCCTTCTCAGTTGCCTCGTCCCATACAGTTTTTAACTGAAACGTTAGTGAACTTACTTTTCCAACCTTAGTTTTCTCGGATAAACTGGCCATTGCTTCATTGTAGCGATATATCAGAGATTCCGGGGCTTCCCTGCCTTTCTCATCTTCTTGTGAATCTTCACTGTCCTCTCCAAGCCAATGTCTGGGAGTCCAATCCCCGAGGCCAACATCTAATTTGAGACGCCACAGGAGTTAGGGTTAGGGTTAGGGTTAGCGCCCAACGCAGGAAAGGAACTTTGGAGATCATGTGTACAACTGTCGTATCAAGAAGCTGGGCCTGAATCTGGTGACCTGGTGGCGCTGACGCAAGCTTACAAAAAAGCTCCCACGTGCAAATCTGAACACCCAAATCCTCAGTCTTTAAGCTTACCAGTACCCAATGGAAAATTACAAAAGATCCACGAGCCTTATGAAAGCATAACGATATGGCAAATAAAGAGGGCACGAGTTCACGCGCGCGAGTGTGGACCAGGTTTAGCCGTTGAGAAGTCTCCAAGCCGTCGTACTCGACTTGACTCGAAAATGGTAGATCATTTCATAGATTTTGAGAACAGGCCGTACTTTTATCAAGATGTTGCCTTTGGAACCAGAAAATTGAAACTGGAAAACGGTGAAGAGATGGTCATGTTAAACGTTATACGCACAGTGACACGTGTTCAACCATGATAGTTCAGTACCTCAAGTTTTGTGAAGAAGAGATGGTACAACCTCTTAGCCGTGCAACTTTGTTTTGCATCCTTGAGGTCAGGGCAGCCTCCCAACAAAAGTCGTTATCTGGCCTCGATAATACTGCAGCAGACGGGTCAGCCGGTTTTGAAAAATTAAAGACAATGGTGGATGACTTTCAAAAAAATGGAAAAGAAAAGTGTTGGTCGGAGGACATCAAGAAGGCTCTTCAAAGTGGTAAGCGGTATTTAAAAACTGAGTATCGTAGTCATTGCCAGCAAGGTGACAGTACTTGTCGTGGCCATTGTACAAAATTTGCTCTCAGTGACCCTAAAGATACAGACCTTCAAGAACACTGTGAACACGAACACACGTCATCCTGCCAACAGTGCGATGATATTGCTGTCTGTCTTGACAAAATAGAGCAGGCGATCAAAGATGAAAGTACCAAATTTTACAATGAAGAGCAACGAGAGGACGTGCTTCATGATTTCCAGTGGGCTGCAAAGGCTATCAATAATTCGAAAGCGCATATTATGAGATCAACAAACCAACACCGCGCGAAGCAGGACGTCCTTGAAACGCTTAACTGTAGCTCAAATTTGATTATTATGGATTGGGCTATGAAGTTCCTGCAAATCCGATATCGCGAGAAACAAAGCGATTGGTTTGGGAAAAGAGGCCTAAGCTGGCACATAAGCAGTGTTATATCCTGTGACACTTCATCTGGAAAACTTCAAGTCACATCCTTCGCTCATTTATTTGATCAATGCTCACAGGATTGCTGTGCAGTTGCATCAATAATTGAACATCTGCTTAAACATTTGAAAGCAAAGAATCCCAAACTTGAAAGGGTTCATTTAAGATCTGATGAGGTTGGCTGCTATCATAGTAACTTCTTGATTGCCGCAGTTCGAGACATTGGAGAAAGAGCTGGAATCGCCGTTGAAACCTATGACTTCTCTAAACCACAGAGTGGAAGGGATGTGTGTGACAGGATTTTTTGTCCTTTAAAATCGTCTGTTCGAACATATTGCTCAGAAGGTCATGATATCCTGACGGCGTCCGATATGCAAGAAACTCTTCAGAAGCATCCCATCAGGGGTTCAACTGCCGCGGTTTGTTTGGTGGATGAGTCTAAGAAGAGCCTTCAAATGAAAAAGGTTGAACATTTCAGCAGTTTCCACAATTTCAAGTTTGAGGAGTCTGGAATTCGAGCAAGAAAGGCCTATAGAATTGGCCAAGGAAAGCTTTTCCCTAATGACACGGTGTATGTGAAACACCAAGTGGCAACCGACCTTCAAGAAGAAGAAGTCACAAAAGCCTTCTTTGAACCAACCGAGGAAAGAGAATGGGCCATTACTTTATGTAATATGTTGTTCGCCCTTGCAGCTAAATGCTGGAACTACAGTGAACTCAACTGAGCTCTAAAAGACACGTCCACCATGTTCGCCCTCTTACCCAGACTGCTCATTACTAAAATGATCAACCTGTCCCTCAATTCAGGAGAATTTGCGGATGATTGGAAATGTGGGCTTATTAATCCTATCTTGAAGAGACCTGGATTGGATTTGCTGTATAAACATTACAGACCAATTAGTAACTTACAATATGTATCCAAGTTGACTGAAAAAGTTGTTTTTAACCAAGTTTACGATCACATGGTTTCAAATGCTATCTTTCCTGTGCTTTAATATTCTTATAGGCGATTCCATAGCACTGAAACTGTACTTATCAATGTGATGAGTGGTATTTTGTTAAAGATGAACTCTGAACACGTCATGATCACTTTGTTAATTTTATTGGATTTGACTGCTGCCTTTTATCATTAAATTCTTTTAGAGAGGCTATCTAATGAGGTTGTCATACGTGGGACTGCTCTGAACTGGTTTAGATCGTACTTGTCTGATAGAAGTCAGCGCGTTTCTGTACATGGGACTCTTTCCCGTCCTTTTGACTTGGACTGCGGAGTACCTCAAGGCTCATGTTTAGGGCCTCTGTTATTCATAACATATGCGATCAAGCTGTTTAAAATCGTGGAACATCATCTTCCTGATGCTCATAGTTTCGCGGATGATACGTAGCTGTATCTGAGTTTCAAACCACTCGACAGCAATGCTGAAGCTGATTCTATACAAGCTATAGAATGCATTGACGTGGTGAGGAAATGGATGCTTCAATAATAATCATAATAATCATTGACAACGATAATAATAATAATAATAATAATAACGATAACAATAACGATAACGATAATGATAATACTACCAATAATAATAATGATGATAATAACAATAAGCATAATAATAACAACGTATATTTGCAAACAGGATAACCCGTTAGTGTACAAGACACTTATCAGTGGGTTCCCGTAAACTAAAAATAATAACTATTTAAATAAGATAACAATGCCAAGATATAAAGAAACTATTGATGTTGTAAAATCACAAAAGTTCCATGAATTAGTTAAAGGGTTCACTAAGTGCTTCCTTAGATAAAAGTCTGCCAGTTATGGATCTGAGTTCAATGGGCAGTTCGTTGAAAATCTTGGCTCCCTCGTAGCAAAAGGTTAGGGTTAGGGTTAGGTTATACTTTAGGCAGTTTAACTGACAAACCGTTGTTTCTTTTGGTCTTTGAGTGAAGTAATCGTTCAACCTAGGACTTGAAAGGGGTGCGAACGTTATTTTGAAGGCAAAGACAAAATGGCATCTTTTTTTCTTCATTAAATTTTATGATGATGGAAATCTGAGATTACTGTTGCCAGTGATTTTCGAGCTTCGTTGTTCAATGTTCCTAGTGATCAGACTCTTTCGAGTGTCTGACCAACCAAGTCCGTGCAATTCGCAACGTGCAAAAATAGACAAGGCCTTGGTCTCGTAGATTATTTCAACACATTTTTGGTCGATCGACGGACGGATTGATCTTGAAAGGTTAACGCCGCCTGCTGCTCTCTTTCGCACGTTGCTTCAGAATGCGATCCAAGGTTCAAATTTGGGTGCAGGTCAACGCCCAAGTACAGTCGAACCTCGATTATCCGGACTCATCGGGACCTCAGTAAAAAGTCCGGATAATCGAGAGTCCGGATAATCGAAAATATGAATATTAATGAGACAACAATGTAAACAAAAGAAATAAAGATAGCACATTTTTAATTACAAAAGTCTTCTTCTATGAACTGCCCCTATACTCATGTACACTGTTTATAAATGAAAACCTATTCCGTTATAAAAGAAAACCTATTCGTCATTTCTAAAAAAGTGAAGCACAGTAATTTGCTTTAAAGTCTTATAACGAGATCGCATGGCGAAGTCCATCATACGGCGAAGTTGCATGACTTGAACAGGGTCAACAGTGTTCTGTCTTTCCATGTATGTCCCGCCATGCAAGCAACCCTTCTCCTCCCTTCTCCAAAGGACCAGAGGCACCTCACTCCAAGTAAAATCCCCTGCGAGGTGAACGCCCTCCTGTACCCCTCGAAGTACCTGCACCAGGCCCAGACTCACGACTATAAGGGCGTGCAAATAATAACGCTACTCAGGGGAACCTCCAGGGATCTGCTCAACCAGGCAGCCGCAGGCCGTTCTTCTTCTGCTTCTTCTTCAACTTCTTAAGGGGCTAATCCTAAACCCTAACCCTAACCCTTCAGGCATCCCGCCAAAGCAAGCTCGCCTGATGAACGCACAAGCCGACTCATCCCACAAGCCCTATGTTCTCAAAAAGCAGCAATTACCCGGAGATCTAATAATAATAATAACAATAATAATGCCTGACTTGCTAAACGCCCTTACCGGCGGTCGAAGATTGAATTGCTAAGGGCGCGGCTCGACGAGGTCATACGGAAAGAGCTGTGCTAGGCGCTCGGCCCCTGAATACGACCCATGTATGATCTCAGAGCACAGTACCACACCCAGATAGAATAGGCTGAATGCAAGTTGTTTTTCACCACCAAAGAGCACTCGCTGAAAAGAACCGCCCGGTGCCTTTCTTTTACTACAATTGACAAGGTCCAGGAGAAAATGTTATGTAAGTCGCATCCGTAAGCCTCGTTTCTCGCTAGGCGCGCAATCCTCCCGGATTTGCTAGCCATGCGCGGCATGTGCTCAACTCTCTCTCCCTCTCTCTGTCGCAGCGAAAAGGCTAACAGCTTTTGTCTTACACTTAAGAGGCTTTCTGGGATATGCGCATCAGAAGGGGGAACCTTTGACGTGCAAGCTTCTCCAACGTTCCGACCTGCCTGATAGAGAAACACTTGGTTTATTTGCAGGTGAGCGAGTCCGTTTTATATCTAGAATTTTCCTAGGTTCGCTGCTAGGTTATTTTTTTCGCGCTGCAGTGGTTTCATGTTCCGCCATGCAAGTAATCCTTCTCCTCCCTTCTCCACAGTGTTTCGGCCGCGACGAAATTAGATACGTCATAGCTACTTAATTAGGTTAATCACCGTTAATAACATTAGTACGGCAAGCTTCCTCCCGAAGTCGACATCTGAGGCCATCGGGTATGTAAAATCTGTGGTTCGTTTTCTTTGAACTTTGTTCATATAACCTGATAAACTGTTTATAATCATAGGTTTCGAAAGACTCATCAATAAACAACAGAAAGTCCTTTGAAACGTGGCTATTTTATACCGTTAACGCTTCGGTCGAGGAAACATTCGAAACCCGCTCATCAGCGCGATGGCAGAAGAAGCCAAGAACGTCCGTCGCGTCGCCAAATCAAGATTCACCAGAAAAAGGAACGAACTCCTGAAGTCCATCTCATCAGCCAGCAATCACGAACGCGTGGAAAACAACTACGCTCAATTCCTGGAAGCATGGAACGTCCTGGAAACAAAGCACGATCTCTACGCGATGCTTTTATCAGACGATGCCGAGCTAGAAGCCGCCGAAACATGGATCAACAAAGTACAGGAGGAGTTCACCGAAGCGAGAAAAGCTAAGATTAACTTTATTAACCACATAGCGGACGTGCAAATGAGAGCGTGCGCGGAAACGGAACAAAGGGATAAGGCGAACAAAGAACGCGAGCAAATGGAACGATTCTTTGATCAAGCAATGATCAGACGAGAAACAGCGCGAGCCATATTTGAAACAGCTTGTCAAAGCGCTTCGCACACACTCAGCGCGGACAAAGTAGAGCCGTCTACGGCGAAGAGACTTCAGAAACAGATTGACGAAGCTTTCGCGGAATGCAAACTAGCGAATAGCGCGCTACTCGATTTATCTACGCGAGAATCTGCAGCCAATGAAATTAAATGGCTCCAAGCTACTCAAGCGACGTATAACGCGATGAATGCTAAACTCGAAACACACCTCGTAGGCGAACATGAACGCGAACTGCAGCCGCAGATCAAAGGAGAAAAGAGCAATCACCTACAACTAGAGAAAATCAAAATGCTCCGATTTGAAGGAGAGTTGAGAGAATATCCATCCTTCAAAAGAGACTTCCAGAAACAAGTCATGCCGCACCTTACGGAAGATACATTATCCTACACGTTGCGTTCCTGTCTCGGAAAAGAACCTTTAGCTCACGTAAAGAGCGTCGACGATGACGTTTACGAGATGTGGAAGCGACTCGACGAAAAATACGGGGACCCAGCGAAAGTCGCGGACGCGATAATTAATGAGATAAGACGCGTAAGATCCATCCGCGAAGGCGAAAACAAGCGATTCATAGAGCTGGTAGGAATCATAGAAGACAGATATCGTGACCTTAAGAGACTTGGCTTGGAAGCAGAAATAACCACAACGAGCTCAGTAAGCATCATAGAGAGAAAACGCCCGCCAGACGTACGCAGAGAATGGGCTAAACTATTAAGTTCTGACGACAGCACTGTGGACAAAACCAACAAGTTTCCGAGCCTGCTCAAATTTTTACTTACGCAAAAACGCGCTATCGAGTACGACGGTTCTGATCTTCGCGCGCAGGGCCCAGCCATAACGAAGGCAGTTGTCCATTACGCCACAGCGGATGAAAGACACGACAGCCGCAGCCAGAGAATTTACAGCAAGTGCGTCGTTCACGAAAACTCGAATCATCTTACCAAAGATTGTAGAGTATACCTCGATAAAACAGTAAGCGAAAGACTGTCAACATTGAAAGAAAAAGGTGCGTGTTTTTCCTGCCTCAGAACCGGTCACCGATCACGCAATTGCCGCTCTAAAAAGGATTGCGGTGTCAATGAATGTAAGAAGAAACATCATCCCACATTACATGAAGAAGATCAGACAGAGACTCCAAGCGCATCCGCAATATCCAGTGCATGCAGCCATGGGGGTAATGAGACCTGCATCCTCCAGTTGCAACAAATAAAAACTTATAGAGGACATGCAAACGTCTTGTGGGACAACGCATCATCCATTAGCCTCATAACCCGCGACAAAGCACGGGAAGAAAGACTGCGCGGAACACCACTTGAAATCTCTCTCGTGAAGGTGGGAGGGAAGGAAGAGAAGATAAGTTCCAGAAAATACAAATTGCCGCTCATTGACCTCAAGGGCGAAACGACGCTTGTGGAAATTTGCGAAATAGACAAAATTACCACCGACATTGTGACCAACTTTTTCATTCGGCGCTGGATTCTTGTACTGAATTGTAACTTTTCTGACCTTGCCATCTTTTCCGGGGTTAGCTGCTATGACGCGTCCGAGCTTCCATTTCCCCCTTATCTGGTTACTGTCTTGAATTAACACGATATCGCCGACCATGACATCACGTTTACAAGTATGCCATTTCTGGCGTACGAGCAAGCTTGGGAAATAGTCTCGTGTCCATCTGCTCCAGAATGTGTCAACAACGGTTTGTATGAAGTAAAAACGCTTTCTGGGGTCTGCGCTTTCATTAAATGGCCCGTTAGGAACCTTTGTTGAAGAACGTCCTAACAAGATGTCATTCGGGCAGAGATATGCTCCGTCTTCAGGTGAAGTTGGATGACGACCGATCGGCCTCTCGTTGACTAAATTAGATACTTCGTAAAGGACTGTCTGAAGTTCTGGAAATGTCATAACGCTCTGTCCGATCGCTGTAGTAATAGCTCGCTTTATCGATTTTATAAGGGCTTCTGATATTCCGTTCTGCCATGGTGCGTCCGCGGATGCGAATTCCCACTTTAATCCTTCGTTCACTCCAAATGTTTCGAGTTCTTTTAAGTTCCATTTCTTCGTCATATTCTGGAGTTCTTCACTAGCTGCTACCAACTGCGGACCGTTATCAGAGTATAGCTTTGCAGGATATCCTCTGAGGGATGTAAACCGTCTCAGCGCAAGTAGAAATGCCTCTGTACTGTAATCGCCTACCAAGTCAATATGAACTGCTCTTGTGCTCATACAGTTGAACAATACCCCATAACACTTTCCGATTGTTCGCTTCTTTACCTGGTCTCTTATTTTAAACGGTCCGAAAAGGTCGATGGCTGTACTATGCCAGGGTAGTGAGGGCATAAGTCTCTCTTCTGGAAGCTGTCCCATGACCTGCTTGTTGAGGTTTTCGTCCAGTTTCTTGCAAGTGACGCAGTTGTATCTAATGGACTTTACTATGTTATGAATCTGAGGAATCCAGAATCGTAATCGAATTTTGCTTACGGTCGTCGACACGCCATGGTGACCTTTTCGATGTATATGTTCCGCATAAAGCTTAGAGAAACGATGCTCACGAGGAATGAGGATCACTTCTCTCTTATCGTAGCTCAAGTGCATCCATTTGCCGGTCCGATGACCAACCACTATTACTCCATCTTCTCTGCGCTTTGGACACAAACGCTTATATTTAGATTTTTTGACGTTTGTAAGCATTTTTCTTTGCGCATCAATGATCCAAAACCTTTCTGCTTTAGAAATATCGTCCGGCGTCAGGGTCTTTGTCGCATTCTTCAGACTAACTGGTTCTCTTGCGTACATGGCTAATACACGTGCTGTTACTCTTAACAGTTTGTTGTAACTTGAATGTCTGTTTATATCAATTCTTCTCGCGAGCGAGTCCTGTTCTGCAGCAAGTGTTGTTAATGCCGTTTTCATTGGTAACTCTGGGTGATGGACTACTTTACTTATTGGCCATTCTGATTCCGGGAGTTGTAGAAATCTAGGTCCCTTTTGCCAGTCGCTTTCGCTTTTGATATCGCTTGGTCGCTTACCTCGTGTTATCCAATCGGCGATGTTTTTATCACTCTCGACCCAATACCAGTCTTGGGGATTGGTACCTTCCTGTATCTCTCCGATGCGAGTAGCGGCGAATGTATTGTAGCCGTAAGATTCCTTTTGGATCATCCCGTGCACTATTTGAGAATCGACTATATGGTAGTATTTCGCAAACTTGTAGCGGGATTCTTTGTCCAGAAAGTTTTTAAGCCTTTTGCTTAAGACTGCCGCGCAAAGTTCAATTCGATCGATCGATAATTTCCTGTTTGGCGAGAGTCGGTTCTTTGACATGATCAGTCTGGTTTCAAATTTGTTGTCCAGTAATGTCCACCTGATGTAAGCACATGCTCCGTAAGCGTTGTCTGACCCGTCACTGAATATGATAAGAGTCGGCAGACCGAGTGCACCTGATGGTTTGAGGCATCTTGGAAATATAACTTGATCCATATTGCGCAGATCTTGGAAGAATTCCAGCCAGTTAATCCTTTGCTTCTCAGGGACAGGGTCGTCCCAGCCGAGTTTCTTTTCTGTTGCCCAAAGCTGGCGCATCAAAATCTTCGCTCTGACCGTAACGGGAGCTGCTAGACCAAGAGGGTCATACACGCGGTTTATCTGTGCGAAGATAATCCTCTTCGTTATTTCGCCAGTAGTTGGGTTTTCTTTGATGCGTCCTTTGGCTTTCGTCAGAGTTAAGTCTATTCCCACTTTAAACCGGAATTGATCCTTGTCTGTACTCCAAATGACGCCGAGTACTTTCTCGGTTGATGAATTTTGCTGGTTGGGTTCTAAAGCCATTTCGCTTGCTGTTTTGTCGTTCGAATAGAACCAACCCTTTATCTTGAATCCGTCCTTGACTAGGACTGCCTCAATCTCATTAGTTAGTTGCTTAGCTTGTGCGTCGCTATGTACACTGTCTACAATGTCATCCATGTACGAGTTGGATATTACGGTATTCGCGGCTTGTGGATAATTCTCTTTTGATAGTTCCGCTGTCTTTCTCATGGCTACGGTCGCTATGGTACCCGAGGGTTTGTCTCCAAATGAAACTCTTTGTATAATGTACGTATCCTGATCCCTGCTTGTGTTCATGTCGCGCCATAGAAAACGATGCGTGTGTTGCTCTATGATCTTGGTCTTCACGGTGTGATACATCTTTTTCACATCTCCGATGAATCCAATTTCGTGTTCTCTGAATCGCACGAGGATTCCTACAAGATTATTTAATAGATCGGGACCCTTTGCCCAGTACTCGTTAAGGACGTGTCCCATATAGTTCGCGCTGCTGTTAAAGACGATCCTCACTGGAGTCGATTTCGAATCAGGCTTTAGAACATCGTGGTGGGAGATGTAGTGGATAGGGCTTTTATAATTCTCGAGCTCTTGCTTGCTTAGTTTTCTAGCTACTCCTCGTTCTACCATGTCCTCAACTTGATTTTGATAAACTGTGCTATGTTCGGGATTTCGCAATAATCTTCGCTCGGTGCATAAGAGTCTTCCAAATGCAGGTCGTGTGGATCGCGAATCCAGGGATATTCAGCGATCCAGCATTTTTCCTGTTCGTTAAATTCAAGGCCTTTCTCGATGAGATGGAGCTCCCTTTCTTCTTTCAGAGTGTAGTCGCTGGTTCCAGGAGCGCATTTTCCGCATTTGCAGCCTCTGCAGCGCGGCGTGCAGCTAACTCCTAATCTCTCGATATTGTAGAAGTCGTCAATTTTGACTGCTTTTAGGTGGTTTGCACATGCGTCGAATGCTGATTTGTGGTTCTTCCCCCGAATGGAAGGGTGTGTCCCGCCTATACATCGTCCAAAACGATTCTTCAATAACATTAGGTGTTCGACATTTCTTTCTTTTACCGGGTGGAAGCCTGCGTAATCATACCCAATGAGGACGTCAACGGCGCCTTTCGGCCGAGTCACGTCGCCCCTTTGTATCTGTAGAGCGTCAAGTGCCTTATCCATGTTAACACTTTGAATGTCGGTGGTAATTTTGTCTATTTCGCAAACTTCCACAAGCGTCGTTTCGCCCTTGAGGTCAATGAGCGGCAATTTGTATTTTCTGGAACTTATCTTCTCTTCCTTCCCTCCCACCTTCACGATGTAGGTCGCTGTACGACCTGTACAGCGTCTAATCGTGCTGGTTCCTTTCCACGATGATGAAGATTCAAAGGACATTAAATGAAACTAACTTACGAAATGTAAATTAAGAATTAGGTCAATACCTTCGGGAGGCGGGGAGTGTTTCGGCCGCGACGAAATTAGATACGTCATAGCTACTTAATTAGGTTAATCACCGTTAATAACATTAGTACGGCAAGCTTCCTCCCGAAGTCGACATCTGAGGCCATCGGGTATGTAAAATCTGTGGTTCGTTTTCTTTGAACTTTGTTCATATAACCTGATAAACTGTTTATAATCATAGGTTTCGAAAGACTCATCAATAAACAACAGAAAGTCCTTTGAAACGTGGCTATTTTATACCGTTAACGCTTCGGTCGAGGAAACACACAGGACTAAAGACACTCACTCCAGGCACACTCGCCTACCACATGAACGCCCTCCTGTACCCCCTGAAGTACCTGCACCGGGCTCAGGCTCCCGACTGTAAGGACGTGCAAATAATGATGCAACTCTGTGGAACCTCCACGGATCTGGTCAACCATGCAGGCGAAGAGGGGCTCATGACGCTAATAGCTGGATGGACTGGTGAATAGAAATCGCCTAACCGCTAATTCACCGTAAATCGGCCGTAGAGATGTATTTGACAGTGATTTGGCTAGATTGTATTTCTTTTGTATGGTGCTGTCCGCTTAAAGAGGTTAGGGTTAGGGCTCTTCCGAAGAGGTTATTTTTGGGCTCGCATCCAAACCAGTGGTAACAGCAAGGATAATAACAAACTGGGCCAGTCTGGTGCGATGCATGGATCGGCGATGAGAGACGTAAGCATGTGCAAGTAAATCTCATGGTCACAGTTCTGCTTTAGGATAAAAAGTTAGAATGTTCCCTTCGTTAATGCATAAGTTGAGCATGTATTTCATTAGCTGTCCTGCCCTAGAAAACCTTGCTTTTTTTCCTTGTCTTTGTTCTTCGGTAGGGAAGAGTTTATGGAAGCCTGAAGGATCCAGAGAACGCGGTTCCAGGTAGCCAGAGGCAGGAAACAGAGCGCCCGAGAGGCAGCCGACCTTCTCCTGGTGTCGCTGTATTGTCATATTTCCCCTTCCCACGGCCTCGAGATAAGGTCTTTGGAGTTCCCTGAGCACGACCAGCTGAACTCCCCCTTCTCAGCCAACTAAAAAATCCTAACAAAATATCCGACCTTAAGAAATTGTTCTCAGTCGCTACAGCCGAGACTCATTTTGTTTTTAATGGCAAATTTTATGATCAAGTTGATGGGGTAGTGATGGGCTCTCCACTAGCTAGCACCCATCCTAGTGAATCTTTTTCTTGGTTTCCAGGAAGAAATGTGGCTAAATAATTTCAACCATTCGGATCACCCTCTACTCTATAGGCGTTATGTTGACGACACCTTCTGTACCTTTCACAACGAACAGGATGCTATGTCATTTTTTGATTACATCAATTCACGGCGCCCCAACATCGAATTCACTTTTGAGAAGGAGAATGATGGTAAACTCTACTTTTTTGACATACTTGTTGACAACTCTTTGCGTGATTGTGTTTTTTCAGTTTTTCTTCAAAAACTTACACTGGTCTCTTAACTAATTTCTTTAGTATTACTCCATCATGCTATAAAATTGGCCTGATCCGAACTCTTATCGACCGAATCTATAACTTAGGCCTTCAAAACGATCTTAATAAACTTTTTGACACTTTGAAACGTAATTCATTTCCCTTGCACATTATTGACAGAACTTTCAAGCGGTATCTTGACGGGTCTTTTTCTCAAAAAAGCCGGAACACTAATGATGACAATGATACACGTTATTTTAAACTCCCTTTTGTCGGCCATTATTCCAAAATAGCGAAACTTAAAATCCGACAACTGACTAAGGGCTTTTGCAAATCTGACCAGGGTGGGAAGTGAACCCACGACCCACGACCTTCGGGTTAGATCTCCGCCGCTCTACCGACTTAGCTACAAGGTCAGACGGGAGCAGACAGTGGATCAGGCCGTGGAGCAGGCCGTAGGGCAGGCCGTGGGATAGAAATGCAGCACTTCACGTTACACTACACTCTCGTCAGTTAATTCTGTTTAAAATATAAGTGCTACACGGCCAACGTTTGTATAAACGTAACCTTTCCTTGTACTTGTACATGTTAATTGCCGTGACTCTAACATCTTCAGTTCCCACGGCCTGCTCCCGTCTGACCTTGTAGCTCAGTCGGTAGAGCGGCGGAGATCTAACCCGAAGGTCGTGGGTTCAATTCCCACCCTGGTCAGAG